>NW_026606110.1:90000-357500 GCF_029834395.1 Sorex fumeus
CTCTGCCCTCAACCACGGCTGCGTCCAGGGCCGAACCCACTCCCCCACTCTGAAGCTTGTGAGCTGATGGCCCCGAAGGGGCTTCTGGCTGGTTCCGGTGAGCTGCAGGGGGCTGGGGGCCGAGTTTTCCCGAGGGAGATGAACGACGTGTCCCAGAGACAACTGCTCTCCTGGCCACATCCCTGCCTGGGTTCTCGGTCCTGATGAAGGGGACAGAGGGCTCCCAGACATCCCTCAGATCAGCCTTTGGCCTGTGGGTCACATCTCCGTGGGCAGATTGTTCCTGGGGCCCCAAGTGACAGCACAGTAGGAAGAGCACATGGCTGGCCCGGGTCTGATCCTGGCATCCCCTCGGGTCTCCCAAGCACCGTGAGGAGTGAACCTTGAGTACTGCCAGGTGTGGCCCCAAAACAAAACAAAAGGAAAAAGGGAGAGTTCCATAAGTAAGGAAAGCCAGTGGCGATGGCACAGTGGGGAGGGCACTGGCCTTGTCCGTTTCTCTCCCTGGCATCCCATTTGGCCCCCTCGGGCACCGCCAGCTGTGATCCCTGAGTGCGGGGCCAGGAGGGACCCCTGAGCATCACTGGGGGTGGCCCCCAAAGCCGAAGTAAATGAAAAGGAAAGCGGAACAGAGATGGGGCTAGAGTCAGGGGGTGTGTTGTGCCCTAGCGTGAGCCCAGCACTGCCTAGTTCCCATCTTCCCTGGACCCCTCACACACACACACGCACACACGCACATATCCCGGCTACCCACCCCCAGCACCATCGGCCGTGGCTTCAAAATCCCCCAAAAGAAAAATCTCAGGTCTTGGACAGCCAAGCCCTGCTTCCACGGGCAACAGCAGCACAGGGACTTGGTGCCCTCCCCCGCACCCCCGTGTCCCCATGCCCCGGCCACCTGTCACTTGTGACCTGCCCTAGGCCCTGCCCTGTTTGACCTCAGGGCCAGCGCCACGCTCATGCCCAGGGCAGAGGCAGCTCAGAACCTGAAAGTCCCAAGCCTCTCCAGACACCCACTGTCCGGTGGTGCCTCCTGGCCTTGCCAGCCGCCCCTCGGCCCCTTCCACCCCCGTGGAGGGGACTTTCTGAGTTCCCCCAAAGCGTGACGCCCAGGGCGCAGCACAGAGGGCCGGGGCTCCGCCAGGTTTGGGGACACGCTTTCCAGAGAGAAGGGTGCAGGGGTGCGCCCAGGAGGTCCTCAGAGCCCACCCCCACCCCCGTCCCTGTGAGCCCCTGGGTCTCCTGCATCACTCCAGGCGGCCACCAGGTGGCGCGCGAGGAGCGTCTGCGTGGCCGGTCCCTGCCGAGGGGGCCGGTCACTGGGTCAGCAGCCCCCAGCACCGCGCCTCCCGCTTCTTCCCGCCAGGTTCCGAGGACAGCCCCCCCAAGCACTCTGGCAACAGCGAGGGCCACTCCTCCCGGCGCCGGAACCGCCACTCCAAGGCCAAAGTCACCAACGGCGGCGTGGGCAAGAAGTGATGGGGCGCGGGGACCCCGGGGTCACTGTCGGGGTCACTGTCGCATCGCGGGTGGGGGGGGCCGCGGGTGGGGGGTCCGGCATGGCTCGCCCCAAGGCCGGGGTCTGCGGGGCAGCTGGACGCCAGGAGACCCCCGTGACCCCTTCAAGCTTGAACCAGACCTCCCCCCACCAACAAACAGACTGGCCCCCCTGGCCTTCATTTCTGCGAACCCGCCTTCCCTTGCGAGTGAGCGAGCCAGCGAGCGGTCAGCGGCCAGCAGCCTCTCCCGCCTTGCTCCTCCTCCTCGTCGATCCTCGTGTCTGTGTCTGAGTTTGGATGCTTAAAAGCCTGCAGGAGCCATGACTGACACGGACTTGACTTGTGTGTGGTGGTGGGGGGGGGGGTTCCCCTCCCCCTCTCCATCTTCTCCAGGAAACGGGAAGAAAAAAGAAAAAAAGGTGGGGGAGCTTCTGTGAAACCTGAGGGCCCGTTCCGGTGCAGGGGACCACCGCTGAGAACGGTCCCACCCTCCCCCTCTCCCCCGCCCCCGGGGACAGGGCCGGTCCCCCATGCCCACACCACGTCTTCGTCCCACCTAAGGTGCTGTTGGTGAGCGTCCCCCGCTGTCCCCTCTGTTCTGTGCCATGTTCTTGGACTCCGCCCGCCGCCTCCGATGGCCCCCTCCCCTGTTTTAAATAAAATTGCGACCCTCCCCACCCCACCAGGCCTGCCCATCTGCGTGGTCTCCCCTGCCCCCCATCCGTTGCTGCCACGGGTGGGGACAGATACCAGGGGTCCGTGACTGAGTTTGGAGCTCTGCAGGGTGGGCCACCTGGAATATGGCTTGATCACTTAATCACTTGACTTCCCGTTAATCGTCGATTTGCTCGAGCGGGCGCCAGTAACGTCTCCATTTGTCCCTGTCGCGTGCTAGAGTAGCCCAATGGCGTCTGTTCGCTCTAGGAACACGAAGAGCCTCAAACCGATCGTTCATGATCTTGACGAAGAAGTCTGACCGTCTGGTAGGTGGGCGGCCACGCGGTCTTTTGACATCCTGTGGGATCCAGTCGGTAACGGCTCTAGTCCAACGGTCTTCAAATCTCATTCCGTGACCAGCCCATCTGATTTTCGACACCTGGGCAAATGAGACAGCGTCCCTGATTCTTGATCGTCGACGGATGTCAGAACTCCGGATTCTTTCTCTCGTTTGAGTGAAACGTGATGGATGAGAAGGAATATGATTAAAAAAAAAAAAAGCAGGGGAGAGGGTGTGCACAAACCCCCCCCCCACCCCCCCCCCAAGCCTCACCCCTACAGTCACTGGGCTTCCTGTCTCCCCCACCTGGAAGGCCTGTCTCCAGCCACAGGCTTGGTTTCTGCAGAGGAATCCCAGGATGGGCCCGGCCACCCCCAGGCCTTGGGGACTCGACCGAGGCGTGTCACCGTGGGTAGTGAGCTGCTGCCACAGGTCCCCCTGGCCACCTGCAGGCTGCCCGCTCCCAGCCGACCTGCTGGACCTCCGGCCCCCAGAGGTCCCCAGCTATTCCTGCACGGGCGATTCTGTTTTGTTGGGTTTTCTTTTGGGTGGGGGGGGGACTGTTTTACGTCTCAGAACCCTGAACCTCCCACCCGGCCTGGCTGCGGGGTCCCACTGACACCCCTAATTCTGTCATGCAGCGCATCAGTTCCCTTCCCCGTGGCCAGCAGGGGGCGCCCGCAGGTCAGAGCTGGGACGGAATTGGGGACCTGACTTCAGTGCGCGCCCAGCCAGGACCCCTGCCCCTGATCCCGGGACCCCGGACTGGGACTGTGGGACGGAGCCAGATCCTGCGGGAGTGGACGTGGCCCGGGGGTGGCAGACCCCGGTCTGGTTGCCCAAGGCCTGCCCTTGGCTGCCCCCCTGACCCGCCTTCCCACCCCAATGGGGCAGCAGTGCTGGGACGTTAGATGCTCAGTGTGCTGCTGGCCCCCACCGTGCATGAACGGGCCCAACCACCCCCACTCCAGCCCCCGCCTTGGGAATCGGACCCTGGTGGGCAGAGGGGAGGGCCCGGCCCTCTTCACCCCACGCCCGCCACGCCTTCTACTGCATCTCCAGCAGGAGTGGGGGGCCACAGGGGCTGGCAGGTCCCATTGCAGATACTTTCTGTTTGAGGCCACACCTGGCGATGCTCAGGGCTCGCTCCTGGCAGGGCTCGGGGTGACCACGTGGGGTGCCGGGGACCGAACATGGCTAGGCAATGTGCAAGGACAGTGCCCTCCTGCGGTCCTATCTATCTGGCCCCTGCGCAGGGACAGGGGTCCCCAGCCCTGACCAGAGGCTTCTCGCTGCTCCGGCTTGAGTCCCCATGCGGCAGGCGGGCACTGGGATGCAGGCATGTCTGGGCTCATGTGTCTGTGCTCCCAGGGGCCCGCCTGCTTTGTACCCACCAGGAGCTGCCAGTGTGGGGAACTAGATCTGGGGGTGTCGGCCATACGTCCTGCGGGGGGCAGGCCTTGGGTTTGTGAGAGTGCCCAGTCTCAGCGCAGTGTCCGCTGACGGCCATGTCCCCTGGCGCGCCCTTGCTTCACCCCTGCACTGGGAAGCCTTTGGCAGCAGCTGCTGCTGACGCACAAAGGGTGGTGGCGCCAGGCCCTCTGCACGTCCTACAGGGGCAGACCGGCCCGAGCCCCCCGGCGGGTACAGGACGCCTTTCCCTCAGGGGTCCCCAGAGCACACGCCCCTGTGCTCGTGGCGGTACCCCCATTTCTGGGGAATCGCAGGGGCCCCAGCTGGACCCACCGCAGCAGAGCAGACGCACCCCTGAACGGCGAGTGAGAATGGGCTCTGAGGGACCTACAGGCGACGTGGGCACGCCTGGGGGCACGGGGCGCCCAGACCGCCCTCTCCCTGCAGGGGGCCTGCCTGGCCAGCCCTGGGAGCTGAGAGAGCTCACGGCAAACCCCAACTTTATCAGCGTTCAGAACCCCTGCCAGCACCCCAGAGCTCGCGAGACCCAGACCAGGAGAGGGCGCGGTTCCAGTAGGGCCTGGCTGATGCCCCTCTTCCGTGGTCAGGGGGAGTGAGCAGCACTGGGGTCTTGGGGGTCCCCATTCTGCCCCCGCAACTCTAGCCGCAGGCTGGCTTGGCTCTTGAGCTCCCATGGCAGGAGGGAAGCCCCAAGACACCTCCTACCCTACAGAGTGTCCTGAACCCTTTCACCCCACCTCTGCAGCGTGTCCTGAACCATCCTACTCCACCCCTACAGGGTGTCCTGACCCCTCTCACAGTACCCCAGCAGGGTATCCTTACCCCTCTCACCCCACCCCTACAGGAGATCCTGACCTCCTGCAGGGTGCCCTGACCCTTCGCACTGCACCCCTGCAGGATGTCTTGCCCCTCTCACACCCCTGCAGGATGTCCTGACCCCTCTCACTGCACCCCTGCAGAATGCCTTGACCCCTCTCACAATACCCCTACAGGAGATCCTGACCCCTCTCACTACACTCTTGCAGGGTGCCCTGACCCTCATTACACTCCTGCGGGGTGTCCTGACCCCTCTCACTGCACCCCTGCAGAATGCCTTGACCCCTCTCACAGTACCCCTGCAGGAGATCCTGACCCCTCTCACTACACTCTTGCAGGGTGCCCTGACCCTCATTACACTCCTGCGGGGTGTCCTGACCCCTCTCACTGCACCCCTGCAGAATGTCTTGACCCCTCTCACAATACCCCTACAGGAGATCCTGATCCTCTTTAGGGTGCCCTGACCCCTCTCACTACACTCTTGCAGGGTGCCCTGACCCTCATTACACTCCTGCGGGGTGTCCTGACCCCTCTCACTACACCCCTGCAGGGCGCCCTGACCCCCCCCCCCCCCCCAGGGTCTCCTGATCCCACCCTCCCGTCCCTCCTCTGGCCATCCTATCTCCTGCTGCGTGAGGAGAACCCTGGCCGTGTCCCATGGCCATGTCTCGCTGCCCAGCCAGGCCCATTGGGCTTCTTTTCCGGCCGTGCTGAGGGCCTGCCAGGCTGGGAGGGCCGCCCCTGCCCTTGGAATCTGATTTACAGCCTCGCGCGGCCATAAACCTCGGCTTCGCTTCTGGAAAGCAGAGTCTGGGAAAGAATGTGGACTCTACACACGGAACTCCTGGGGTCAGCAGGGCTGGGCGGCTGATGGCGCTCACTCCCCCGCCCCCACTGCTAGGCCTGAGACGTCCCACTGGGAGACAGTATTTTTCTGAAATGAGAAATGGCGTTTTCCTGATGTCTCGCTGGCCGGAGCCTTTGAAGTGTCCGTCTTCATGGGGAGGGACAAAGGGACAGGGCAGTGGGGGGCAGAGACCACCCCCCTCCCGGGACCAGGAGTCTGCTGATGGGATCAGCGCCCCCAGCCCCTCCCCCATTCTCATCTAGCAAGAGCCCGCCACCACCAACAACCACACACACACACACACACTCACAGTGACCTTAAAGTTGTGGGCGTCATTCCCTGGGCTGCGGATGACCCTCTCCCCAACCCCCTGCTAGGCAGGGTCAGGCTTGTCCCCGCAGCCTCCCCTCCTGCAAACCCGGCCTGGCAGGCAGTGCGGGAGGGTGCATGCCGAGCAGGGCCTGCGGGTTTGCATTTCCCAAGGCCGCAGGGAGCCTCTGGTCACCCGCCCGGCTCTCGGCGCTTCTCCTTTCAGCCCTTCGCCGGGTGCAGGACGGCTGCGGGCTGAGCCAACGAGCACCGGCCACTGCGCGGGCAGCTCCTCCGTGCCCAGCCTGTGCGGGGCGGGCCCTGAGGGTGGACGCACGGGCGCGCGTGTGCCCCACTCGTGCTTGTCTGTGGCTCCACCCCTGCAGCCTGCACCCCGGTCCTCCCTCCATTCCATCCCTGCGCCTCACCCCTACGCTCCTGCACCCCCAACCCTCCGGCACCCCACACCTTGCTCTCTGCACCCCTGCCCCCCACACCCCTGCCCTCCTGTGTCCCACACCCCACCCTCCTATAACCCACACCCCTGCCCCCTGCACCCCACACCCCTGCTCCCTGCACCCCACACCCTCACCCTCCTGTACCCCACACCCCTGCCCCATGCCCCCCATACCCCTGCACCCCACACGCCTGACTTCCTGTACCCCACACCCCTGTCCCCTGCACCCCACACCCCTGACTTCCTGTACCCCACACCCCTGCCCTCCTATAACCCACACCCCTGCCCCCTGTACCCCTCTACTCCCTGCACCCCACACCTCTGCCCTCCTGTCTTCATTTGAACCACATTTGGTTCACCACTTGCCAGGCTTGGCCTGACCTTGAAAGCAGCCAGACCCTGGAGAGAATGAGGGAGTGAGCACAGCCCCCAACAGTCCGGGTAGAGTTGGGCCCCCTCCCCCCCGGGAACCCAAGCTCGGGTCCTTCCCTGTGCTACTTCTGCCCAGCTGCTGGGTGCAGACGCCCTGGCCAGCGGGATCATTCCTGGGTCCGAGGATCCGCTCTCTAGGGGAGCAGACAGGGGGAGGCAGGTGACCCAGGGAGCTGTGGAGGACAGGCTGGGTGTGCCTGAACGCTCTGTCCTCTCAGCTCCTGCCTGTCTGGTTGGGAAGAAGCCCAGGCTTCTCCTGTGGCATCTCTGCCCAGCAGAGCCTGTCCCGCCTGTCCCTGTGCCTGTCCCCTCGGCCTTTTCTATAAACCTTCGTCAACTGAGTTCAAGTCAGGGGCCTCTCGGGCCCAACATCCTCGGGCTGAGGTATGCATGCTCGGGTCTCACCAGAAGCAAAGGACAGGCTGAGAGGCCGCGCCCGCCACCGCCTGCCCTCCCCCCACCCCGGCCTCCCCTGGCTCTGGGACAGAAGAGTCAGCGCCTCTGCTGTCCACTGGAGGGGCCCAGCTCCTCGCGCAGTGCTCAGCCGGAGGGCGGGCTACTACAGATAATGGCATCGTGGTGGGGCTCGGCTGACAGGCAGGACTGGGCCTGCACTGGGACATGTGCTGGTTCCCGGGGCCCGGAGAGGGTGATCGGTGGCCAGGCCGTGTGATGGTGCTGAAGGGTGAGGGGTCAGTTTTTCTGGTTTTGCCCTTGGGTCCCACCTGGTGATGCTCAGGTCTGACTCCTGGTTCTGTGCTCAGGCAGGGCTCCTTCCTGGCAGTGCTTGGGGGACCCTATAGGGTGCCGGGGATCGAACCCGGGTCCACCGCATGCCAGGCCGGCGCCCGGCTTGCTGTACTGTCACTCTGGCGCCAACCTTTGATCCTTCGGGCAATTTGTGCAACAGATTAGCTGCCTCTTGTCGAAGCAAATCCTTGAACTCGCAGCTGTTGGGCTGGGAGTTTCCCAAATAAGCATCTTTATATTTAGCGAGCTGACATCACCCCCTTGGTGGAGATTCGAACTCCAATGGCAAGCAACGGTTCTTGCCTAACTTGGAAAAATGATAAATAGGAAAAACCGACCTTCACTTAGGTTGATCACATGGCAGCCCCCCCCCGCCCCGTCCCCCCAGCCTGGTACCTGCTACCTGCTACCCCTCCTGCCCACCTTCGTGTCCAACCTCTTTCCTCATAGGTGGGGCCCCCTGTTTGCAGGCAAGAGGAGAGAAGTTTGGGAAGTTAAGGACTCATGGACCCGAGGGAGCATCAGGACCCTGGCTGGGTGCTGCCCCCTGCCTTCCTGCCCCACTTATAGCCTTGGGGTGCTCGTGTGCCTCTGTAAGAAGCAGCCCGTGATGGCTCCCACCCTGTTCCCACAGGGCCCGCCGGTGCCCAGCCTGGGTGAGCATCATCCCATGCTGACAGCACCTCAGGTGACAGGAGCTCTGAGTTCCTCTCGTTGCTTTTCTTGGGTCACACCCGGCAGTGCTCAGGGCTGACTCTTGGCTCTGCGCTCAGGAATCACTCCTGGTGCGGCTTGGATGACCTTATGGGGTGCTGGGGATCGAACTCAGGTTGGACTTGTGCAAGGCAATTGCCCTTCCTGCTGTGCTCTCTCTCCGGCCCCCTCTCCAAGTCACCTATTAATCCGTTCAGCTGCTAACAGACATTAGGGTCCTCCCGAGGGTACACTGGCTATAGCTGCTGGAAGCATCTACGGGGAGGATGCTGTGTGTGTGTGTGTGTGTGTGCATGTATATATGTGTGTGCGTGTCTGTATACGTGTGTGTATGCATGTGTGTATGTAGGTATGTATGTGTGTATGTGTGTATATATGTGTGTTTGTACATATATGTGTATGTATGTGGGTTTTTGGGTTTGTTTTTTATTTTTGCTTTTTGGGTCACACCAGTGATGCTCAGGGGTTACTCCTGGCTTTACACTCAGGAATCACTCCTGGCGGTGCTCGGGGGACCCTATGGGATGCTGGGAATCGAACCCGGGTCGGCTGCGTGCAAGGCAAACGCCCTCCCCGCTGTGCTATCGCTCCAGCCCCCTGTATAGGTGTTTGTGTATGTATGTATGTGTGTAGGTGTGTGTGTGCGTGTATATGTATGTGTCTTCTCATGTGTAGGTATGTATGTGTATCTGTGTGTGCATGTGTATGTATGTATTTGTGTGTCTGTGTGCATGTGTATGTACACGTGTGTGTGTGTGTTTAGGGTGGGGATGGAGAGAACCGGACTTCTTTGTGGTAAACTCCATGGATGGAGAAGACAGGATCTTCTGAAGAGTGTCATCTTGGCGCGCGCCCCTCTGGACCGGTCTCTCTGTCTGGTTTTGGCTGGCTCGCCGGCTGTTTCTCCCTGGATGATGTGGGACTCCTGTCTCCCCGTAGCACCAGCATCCCGGGTCTCTGTGTCCTGCCTCCCTGTCTGGGGGTTGCACGGTCCAAGCTCCTTCCTCCCGGTGTTTCAGGCATGCCTTGAAAGGGGCCCGTGGATCCCGCCAGAGGGATTCTCTGCCCAGCTTTGGACCTGCACAGCAGGAAGGCTCCAATTTCCCACCATCGGTAGAACCCACACTGCAGGCTTTCTGGGTTTGCCACTGGGGGTTCTCAGTTCCAAGAAAAATCCATATGGAATCCTTTTCGTTCCTCCTTGATGGTTTGTGCTTTTTTTAAAAAACAAGCGTGGGAGCAGAGCGACAGTGCAGCGGATACACTTTGGCTTACACCCGGCACCACCTGTGGTCCCCGGGCCAGCCAGCAGTTAGCCCTGGGCACCACCAGGGATGGCGGACAGGAAAAAGGTGGCCCAGGAAGCTGCTGGTCCCCACGGGGAAGACAATAGGCCCAGGGCCGGCGTGTCGTCAGCACCCCCTGAATCTGCCTCTAGAACTCAGGCAACTCACCCCGCCTGCTGGAGCCGCAGAGACACTCCATGGTCCTGCTTAACCCCCACGATGCCAGCGTCAGCCAAGTGTGACGCCCGCACCCCCTGCCATCCCCTCGTGCCAAGGAGATCCCTTCCTGCCCACCTCAGCTCTCAGTAATAGGAAATCAGGAATCCTTTGGCCAATGCTTGAGACCCGGCTGGGCTCCCCCCATCACGTGACCCCGGTGCAGGGTCAGTCTGACTGGCCATGGCTCCCGTCACTCTCCGTCTCCACTGTGTACTCACCCGGCACCCCTGTCCCACGTGTGCCAGGGCCCCTCTGCCTCCTGCCCTCGGCCCATTCTTACCTCCTGCCAGCTCACCAGAGCAGAGCTGAGAAGAGGCCCAGGGCCCTGACCCCCACGATGCTCTCCCTGTCTGGGCGTCCGCGGACACTCAAAAGAATCACCCCAACTGCTGCTCCTGCTCTGCTCCGCAGACAGGGTGACCCGTGCCCAGGGGCTCTCTGCAGAGCAGCGGGCGGTCTGGAGGCCAGGGCTGTGTCTGGGGGTGCCTAGGGAGGGTCCCCCCACTGCCAGCCCTGGCATGTCACTAATGAGAAGAGAGAACCACCCCCGTGGGCGTCCCCCTCCCAAGGCACGTTCCTGGCTGCTTCTCCCCAGACCGTGCTTTGGAATACAAAGGCCCCCTCCCCAGCCAGCGTCTGCTCCCCACAGGGCCCCAAATAAGCAAGGACAGACCAAGGGCCGAGTGCAGTGCTTCTCGGGGTCAAGCCCTGGCTGTGGGGTTTGGCCGCCACGCCCGTGGGCAACATCCGCCTCTTCCGAGCACATGGCTCTGAGACCCCCAACTTCTGCCAGGGGTTTGTGGGGGTCCAAAGAGCTCCTCGGGGAGAGGCCGACCTGCTTTGCTACAAGATTTCAGTGCCTGGGTCCCTCCCTCCTGCTGCTGATGCAGAACCTGGGCTGTTCCGGGGTGACTGCCAGAGTGACACAGGCCAAGGGGCAACTTCTTCACCCCCAGCCCCACAGCTGCTCCCAGATGTGGCTTTTGCAGCCCTACTGAGACTTGCAAACAGTCCAGGAGCAGGCAGCGGCCCTGGGGGAGATCTGTCTGCAGCAGCGCCTTCACACAGGGCACACACATCATGCCTGCAGATGCAAAAGTGCATGCACACATAGGAACACACACATCCATGCATGGGCATCAAGCACACATGCGCACACTCCCATACTTGCATGCATACGTGTGTACACGCAGACACATAAACACGTGCACACTCAAACATGCAGGCACACAGGAATGCATGCAGCCCACTCGAGCACATGTGTAGACACACACCCACATGATATTCGAACATGCAGGCACACACTCAAACACACAGGCACCCTCAAGCCCATGGGTTCACACACATATACAGGCATATTCAGGAGACCAGGATGTGTTTGACGGAGGGGGCCCAGGGTCAGCCTATGCCCGAAGCCCCAAAACTCACAGGTGGAGACGCCAAGGTCTCCCTTGCAGCCAGAATGACTGGGACTGGCCCAAGTGACAGAGGACATGCGTGCGGCAGGCTCCGCCCTTGGCACCGTGCGGCTCCCCGAGCCCCTGGGTGAACCCGCAACTCTGACAGCAACAGAAAATACAAGAAAAGAAAAAGAAAACGGT
The DNA here is from genome assembly GCF_029834395.1 of Sorex fumeus. Lineage (NCBI taxonomy): Eukaryota > Metazoa > Chordata > Mammalia > Eulipotyphla > Soricidae > Sorex > Sorex fumeus. The sequence goes on from NW_026606110.1 coordinate 101,362, forward strand.
GTTGGGTGGGACAGTGGGGAGCATGGCAGTCCAGTGCGAATATTTTTTTTTTTGGCTTTTTGGGTCACACCCGGCGATGCTCAGGGGTTCCTCCTGGCTCATGCACTCAGGAATTGCTCCTGGCAGTGCTCGGGGGACCATATGGGATGCTGGGAATCAAACCCGTGTCGGCCATGTTGGCTGCGTGCAAGGCAAACGTCTTCCCAGCTGTGCTATCGCTCCAGCCCCCCGGTGCGAATATTGAGTGGCATGGCCACAGCAGACAAGACTCCGGCAGTATCTCCCCAATAATAAATGGAATTGCCAAACAGCCTGGCCTTGGGATGTATGCCACAGCGTCGAGCCTTGGGATGTCCATCCGCCATGGTCCAAGTCACATTATTTGCCGTCGCAAGCCTTGATTGCCACCTGGCAGTGACACGTGAAGGGCGGAGGATCTGGCTTCATTTAGACGAAGGCGTGAGGAGGAGCTGAGGGAAAGGAGGCTGGTGGGCACGAGGCAGCTGCAACCATTGTCACCACGGGCAAGTCCCGCGAGCCTTTGCCTGCCTGAGCTAGTTAACGGAAACCACAGAGCCCAAGAGAGAAGTGAGGATGCCGGGGGCTGTGAGGCCGGGAGTCAGGGGAAACTAGGGCTTCAAGGAGCAGTTTCCCTTTTGTAAGATGACATGGGTTCTGGGGGTGGCCGGTGGTGACAGCGATCACCGTTCATGCCACAGGGATGAGAGTAGTGTTCAAGTGGTGAATCCCCACCCAAGAACATGCTTAATTTGGTCGACTTGGTTCTGCGTATTGGATGGCGATCTGAAGAGAGTGGAGAGGGAGTGCACGGGCTATGCAGGCGGCTGCTTCCAGCTGACCCGGTTCTGTCCCCAGCACCCGAGCCTCCAGATACCACCAGGGGTTGTTCCCGAGCACAGAGCCAGGAAGAGCCGATGAGTGTCACCAACTGTGGCACAGCCAAACCTGCTGCCCCCAAACGCACAGACACCCCAGCCAGGCATGTTTACAACCCCTGGTCGGGGTGCCCAAACATTTTTAGAAATGGGGGGGGGGCAGTGGAAGCTCTAGCTCAGGGGCTGGATGGCATTCTTTACTTTGCAAGTAGGAGACCCAGATTTGGTCTCTGGCACTGTATAATCCAGGAACACCGCTGGGAGTGACCCCCGAGAACAGAGCTGGGAGTGGCCCCTGAGCACCCCTATCTCTATAACCCCCTTCCCGCTCCCCCCAGTAAAAAAGGGTAGGGAAGATCCTCAGCCCAGGGCAGTGAGGTGCTAACATGGCCTGTTATGTTTGCTACAGCCAGGGTCTAGGCGGAGCGGGGTGCCCACTCCATCCCTTCTGCACCACACTCCTCCCAAAGTCCAGTTCTGAGGAGGAGGCATGCAGGTTGTTGCTCTTGGCAGCGGGAATCCCATCCTCTTCACCAAGCTTGTCGTTGTCCCTCCTGGCGGGGCATGAGACTCACTGTTAGCTCCCAGCACCCAGAACCTCCCTCACCGACTCCCAGTTAAAGGGAAGGCACAGAACGAGAGCACCCAGCGCCCAAGATGCCTCTAGAAGTAGCAGGCATGCAGTGTAAGCAGACTGTCAGGAGTGGGCAAAGCTTGGGGGGGGGGTCGGATGGGGTCAGGTTTCTCAGGAAAGTGGGGAGAGCTTTTGATTGCCACAGAGAGAGCAAGAAAAAAAAACAGAGACGGTGCCATGGTCTGGAAGAAACGAGTCTTCTTTGACGATGTCTCCCCAGTGGCACGTCCTCTGGGGAATGGTCTTTGCGCTTCGCCTGGTTCAGCCCTTCTGCACCCTCCAGGTCCTCCCGCCACGCCTCACTCTGGGTCAGCGTTGGTCTTTTGTGCTGGGTTGTTGATTCAGAGAGGAGAGGGGTGTGGACTCGAGCCCCCACACCTGGCACTGCAGAGTCCCGCCACATTTACGGGCCACCTGGATGCTTCCCTGGAGAGAGCAGGACATGTCACTGCATGTGTGCAAAGGAAGGAAGGGAGCCACGTGTCAGCCTGGAAGCAAGAGCTTGTCCAGCTCTGGCAGAGGAAGCGAAGAACGAACTTGAAGGTAGAGGACACGTGGAAAGCCAGTACGCAAGTGAAAAAAAAAAGCTTAATTTTCTGGGGTACAGTTGTGAACAGGAATGCTTTTTTTCATGTCTCTTTCTTTTTTATGTAGGAGTACTGCTATTTATTCAGCCATTGATTGGCTGATTGAATTGGGCATGAACTCCACCTTCCTTTTTTAAAATTTTTTATAATTTTATATATTGAATCACCATGAGAGCAGTTACAAAGCTTTTGGGTTTAAGTCTCGGTCATACAATGAAACACCCGTACCTTCACCAGTGCCCATTCTCCACCACCAAAAACCCCAGTATGCCCCCATCCCACATGCTCCCCCTACCTGTGGGGAGATGATTTCCACATTACTCTCTCTCTACACCAGACCCACCATTATTATTTGGGATTTTACTCCAACACTCAGATCTGCTGAAAAGGCAACAGTAGACAATTTGTTTTCTATTGCCAGTTAAGAAATGCCGGCATAACATATGATATTGCGTGACTGCAGTAGTGGCTGCGTGATTTTGAAATTCTGAAATTTTAGCAGTTAAATCTGGAGGGATTTCTGCCAAAACCTGCTGGGTTTCGAGATTTGTTCCTGAGACTCTGGGATCATGGTTGTTAAGCAGCTTGATCAGGAACCAGCAAGGCCGTTCATGGGCGGCAACTCGGGGTCTCGTTGGGACAGGGAGGAAAGGGCTGGCTCCACCCCCATCCCACGAGGCCCAGAGTGTCTTGTCACTGAGGGCCCAAACCTGACTGTCCAGTGGCCTTTGGAGGATGGTGGCCACCAAGCCACCTAGAGGACGCCTTGGGCCCATTTGCGGCGAAAGCCAAGTCACTGGTTCGAGTACAGACCACCACACAGTTTTTATTACTATTGTTTTATAGTTTTATACTATTGTTTTATGGTATAGTTTTAAAGCCTGGGAATTCAATGTCTTCTGTCTTCTTTTTTCAACATTGCTGTTTTTTTTTCCCCAAAGTCCACCATTATTCTATATGCTAGGTCGTTGTGAACATTTCACTCTAAAGTTTTGCTTATCGCCAGAGTTCGACTGTGTCTCTTGTCACTAGCAGAGAGTTGGATTTTGTTTACTGACTCATCCAGCAGCTCTGTGCCTTTTTATAGGAGGGTTCTGCTCATTTATATTTATAGAAATGATTGATTTGGAAGAATTTGTTGCCATTTTTTGCCGGATATTTGGGGCGTTTTGCCATTTGGCATCGCTCATTTGGCTTGTTCTTGTCTACTTTTGTTTTGATCCAGAACTGCATGATTTGCTTCTGTTTGACTCTTCCTATCACTTTCTGGTTTTCCTTTTTCAGTCATTTTGCAGATTACCGAGGAGGCGCTGCGCTTAGTTTCAAATTTTAATTAACGTAAGTCTTGAACTCATTCTTTCAGTCCCCTATGTACTCTCTATCCCCCGTATACACCCAGCTTTATGAGTCTTTATGACTTTATAAGTCTTTAATCTTCCAGATGACTTCTTGATTTTTGTGGAAGGCTATTCAGTTGAATAATAAAGCCAACTCAGAGGCAACAAATGCCTCAACTGACATTTTCTGAGAGTCTTTTTATTGCTCTCTCAAATTCGAGTGATAATTTTGTGAGGTAAAGGATTTCTGGTTAATCCAGTATTTTGACTATACCATTCCTCTTTTGCTTGTAGACGTTCATTTGAGAAATCTGATGGGAATCTTATGATTCATTCACATGTGACTCTTGGCCTCTCTCTTGCTGCTTTAAGTACTTCTCCTTTGGTTTCTAGCCATTTTTTTCCTTCTCTCTTTCCTTCGCATCTTTTATTCATCTTTTATTTTAATACAAGTTCAGTGTCCTTAGATGGGTGTGACCTGACAAACCTAAGCTGCCTAAGGAAGGACAAAAGAGTGTTATCCTACAATTTGTAAGCATTTTAAAAAAATTTTTATTAGTGAAACACCATGAGGTACAGTCTAGCCATTCTTATTTTAAAGTGTCTTGGTATTATTCTGTTTGGATTATTTTGTTTGTAGTTCATTGGTTATTCTGGATCAGAACACATGGTTTGTCCCTTTCTTTTTTTCCTCTCCAAGAATTCCTACGTTGTGGATAGTTCTCCTCTCGATGTTGTCAAATACAGATCTTCAATTTCATTCATTAATAAATTCCTTTTCTATTATCTTTATTTTAGTGATTATACAATGTATTTTGTCTTCAAGACCACGGACTTCATTTTTGCCTTCTTCCATTTGGCTGCCGAGTCTTTCTACTGTGCTCTTTCTCTCCTTATTTTGCTTGAATGAGTTCTTCCACCTTCCCATCAAACTTTCTTTGAGTGTATTGATTTGCTCTTCCAGTTATCCTATCTGTTGAATAAACATCAAAAAAGTGTTTCTCTGGAATAACCCTGGGATAGTTTAGAGAGCTCTGAGTAGTCCTGGACTTTTCCTGGATGTCTGATTCCATTTGTTGATGTGGCTGAATTAATACCTTCCATCCCCCACTTATCCTGGCATGTTGTAGGAACCACAAGTGGAGCTCCAGGTTCTAACTGGCTCTACTAATGATCCAGTGCTCCTATTTATAAGATAAGGTTGGAAAAAAGTTAGATGTGATCAAGAAGGTAGCAGTGTCTTAACTACATATGTGTTGCAGGTTGGACCCTCTTCCATCTTTATCAAAGGGAATGCTCATATAATCATCACTAGATATGTTTCTTAACATCTCTTTGGCTTGGGGTACACAGATAAGAAATTATAGTCCTGTTACTGGAGTTATTTTAGGGGGCATCCAGCATGGGAAGTGCCTTTGCCTTCTCCACATGCAGACAGGTCACCATGGCAAAGAGGAAGGCCATCTATTTGGTTGTAGATCCTAGGGATGAACTGTGGCCAATATGTGAATCCCCACAGGGCGGAACCTACAGTGGGAGCTTTGTAATCATTCAAGACCAGAAAGCAAAGAAATTGGCCCTGTTGTCTTTCTTGCAGTGGGACTATCCCAGGTTCTAGAGAAGAGCTCGTTGCTTTGGGTAGTAGAGAAGGGTTAGGGCCTAAGATGTTCTCACTCTGAGTTGCATGATTCTGAGTACATTATTTTATATTAGGTTAATTAACTAATTAACTCCTAATTAGATTCCCAGTCTTCTCTTCCACATGGAGTCATACAGAGACACATACATACACACATATACATACATACATACATACATACATGTATATACTCACCAGCACCCTTCCATTTATTCATATTTACACATGGAAGAGGTTACTTATTCATACTGATTTATGTAGTTCTTTGCCCATTTTCTTGCTCTGGTTTTTTTTCTGTCCTGTTCTGGAATTTCAGTAAATCTCACTGTGACATGGGCTCTGTGGGCATGAAGTAGTTTTACGTGACTAACAGGAGGTGTCATTGTGTCTGTGGCCACACATTGTACTTTGGACACAGGTTGATTTTTCTAAAATTTATTTCATTTATTTTTAAGACTGTATTTTTGATTAACCGTGAGATATATCTTTACAGAGTTGTTCATAATTAGGTTTCAGTCATACAGTGTTCCAACACACCCATCCCTCCACCAATGTTTGTTTCCCAGCACCAGTGTCCCCAGGTTCCCTCCCATCATCCCCCCACACCTGTCTCTATGGCAGGCGATTTTCTTCTCTTTTTCTCTGTCTCCTTCCTCTCTCTCTCTCTCTCTCTCTCTCTCCCCCCCCCTCCCTTTGGGCATTGTAGTTTGCAGTATAGATACTGAAAGATTATCCAGATATTCCTTTACCTACTTTTTTTTCCTTTTTGGGTCATACCTGGCGATGCACAGGGGTTACGCCTGGCTGTGAACTCAGGAATTACTCCTGGCGATGTTCGGGGGGGACCATATGGGATTCTGGGAATCGAACCTGGTTGGCCACATGTAAGGCAAACGCCCTCCCCGCTGTGCCATCACTACAGCCCCCGTCTACCTACTTTTAACACTCAGTTCTTATCCAGAGTTATCATTTCTAACTATTATTGTCATTCTGGTCCTTCTCTATCTTACCTACCCACCCATCCCCTCCAAACACTTGTGGTTACTTCCAACCATTGATCAATCCTCCTAGACCACAGGTTGACCTTTGACTCTACTCCGTGAGCTGTGATTTTGGGCACCTCACTTTTTTTTTTAGTCTTTTTTTTTATTATTAGTGAAACACCATGAGGTACAGTTGTAGATTTACAATTTTTTGTGCTTGGGTTTAGATTATACAATGATCAAATACCCATCCCTCCACCAGTGCCCATTTTCCACCACCATGGATAATATCCCTCCCACCCCCATCCCCCCATCCCCCCTGTCTCTGTGGCAGGGCAATCCCCTGTGTTCTCTCTCTCCTTTTGGGTGTTGTGGTCTGCAAAAGAGGCATTGAGTGGCAAACATGTTCAGTCCATAGTCTACTTTCAACATGCATTTCCCCTCCTGGGAGGATCCTCCAAACACCCTTTATTTGGTGCTCCCTTCTCTATCTGAGCTGCCCTTTACTCTAGAATGCCCGCTGGCCACTAAGCTATGGAGTAATCCTCCTGGTGCTGATCTCAGCTATTCTTGGGTATTAATCTCATATTTTGTTACTTCATATCCCCCAGATGAATGCAATCTTTCTATGTCTATCCCTCTCTTTCTGACTCATTTCGCTTAGCATGATACTTTCCATGTTGTACCACTTGTATGTAAATTTCATAACTTCATCTTTTCTAACAGCTACATAGTACTCCATTGTGTAAATGTACCAAAGTTTCTTTAACCAGTCATCTGTTCTTGGGCATTCAGGTTTCTTCCAGATTCTGGCTATTGTAAACAGTGCTGCAATGAACAAACAAGTGCAGATGTCACTTCGACTATATTTTTTCGCCTCTCTGAGATATATTCCCAGGAGTGGTATTGCTGGGTCAAATGGGAGCTCAATTTCTAATTTTCTGAGAATCTTCCATACTGTTTTCCAAAAAGGCTGAACTAGTCGGCATTCCCACCAACAGTGCAGGAGTGTCCCTTTCTCGCCACATCCACGCAAGCATCGGTTGCTTTTGTTCTTTTTTTGGATGTGGACCAGTCTCTGAGGTGTGAGACGGTATCTCATTGTGGTTTTGATCTGCATCTCCCTGATGATTAATGATGTAGAGCATTTTCTCATGTGCTTTTTTGCCATTCGGATTTCTTCTTTGAGAAAGTTTCTGTTCATTTCATTGCCCCATTTTTTGATGGGGTTGGATGTTTTCTTCTTGTGGAGTTCAACCAGTATTTTGTATATCCTTGATATCAACCCCTTGTCAGATGTGTATTCGGCGAATATCCTTTCCCATTCTGTAGACTGTCTTTGTATTTTGGTCACTGTTTCTTTGGAGGTGCAGAAGCTTCTTAGTTTAAGATAGTCCCATTTATCTATCTCTGTTTTCACTTGCCCGGCCAGTGGCGTGGCATCTTTGAAGATACCATTAGCTTCAATGTCATGGAGGGTTTTGCCGACTTTGTCTTCAATGTACCTTATGGTTTCTGGTCTGATGTTGAGGTCTTTAATCCATTTTGATCTTACTTTTGTACATGGTGTTAGGCAGAGTTCTGAGCCCATTTTTTTGCATGTAGCCATCCAGTGATGCCAGCACAATTTGTTAAAGAGGCTTTCCTTACTCCACTTCACATTACTTGCACCTTTATCAAAGATTAGATGATCATATGATTGAGGGGAGATGTCAGTGTATTCACCTGTTCCATTGGTCTGCAGTTCTGCCTTTGTTCCAGTACCATGCTGTTTTAATTATTACTGCTTTGTAGTACAGTTTGAAGTTAGGGAGGTTGATTCCTCCCATTTTCTTTTTCCCAAGAATTTCTTTAGCTATTCATGGGGGCTTATTGTTCCATATAAATTTCAGGAGGCACCTCACTTTTTAGGCTTCTTTTTCCTCCTCTGTAAGGTGGGGAGAGAGGGAGAGAAAGAGAGAGAGAGACAGACAGACAGACAGAATCAGAAAGGCAGAGAGACAGAGATAGAGAGAGAGAGACAGAGAGAACAGTAATAGCACTGGGACACTGGGAACAGGGTGTTTTAAATCCTTTCAAGTGAAGTAAATGTATATACAACGTCCATACGCATGCTTTTGTAGTTGCTGTCACAGTGAATTGAAACCACCTAATACCTGTCTGGGGGTTTCTGACTGCAGATTGCAAGGTGCACAGATGAACTGATTCATCCTGCATATACTTATTTCAGATACTTTCTCCTAAGTAATGTTCTTGGATATCGTGCCCCAAAGCCCACTTAAGTCAATGGTTTTAATTTTAATATTGTTCACGTCAGGGGAAATCAGAAATTAACTGAATATGTGCAAAAGCGGAGACAGTGAAGTGGGCGGCACTGGAAAAAAAATGTAGCCTTGGCCAGGAAAACAATCTCTATGACCAGACCCGATCTGGTTGAAACGTTGTCTGGGGACCAGCTGGAGTCAGTCAGCCCAGGTTGGACCTCAAGCCAACCACCAGCTGTGGCCACTTAGAAATGGCCCTTTGTCTCCTGGTGTCTTAAACAACAGTGAGTGTTCAGAAGTTATGCCTATGGGTGGCCCCGATATACATCTTGGACCAGGTCAGCCCCGGTAAGCAACTGGCTTGGCATGATATACGGTCTGGACTTAGAGATACATCCCCAGGGAAAAGGGCGGGAAGAATAATGTGGTTTAAGTGCTGTTAACAACAGATTTTAGTTGTGGTTAAAAACCCCTGTCAGAGCTCACTCTGAGGTATGACGTGACAGTGTTAGTACATCACAATGTTATGTGAAAAATCACCAAACCCTGTTAATTTTGCAGAACTGAAACTCATCAAACAATTCCCCTTGCCCCCAGCTCCCAGAAACGGCCTTTCTTCCTGTTTCTTTAGTTTTTATTTCTGGTTTTGGGGCCACACCCAGTGATGCTCAGGGGTTATGCCTGACTCTGCACTCAGAAATTACACCTGATGGCGTTCAGGGAACCATATGGGATGCTGAGAGCCGAGCTCAGGTCGTCTGTGTGCAAGACAAACGCCCTCCTCGCTGTATTATCTCTCCAGCCTCTGTTCCTATTTCTACGAATTCAGCTACTTTAGAGACCCCCCCACCTAAGGAATCACAGCATTCATATTTGGGGGCCAGTTTATTAGCAGTGGCATAATGTTTCCTAGGATTAGCCATATGGTGACATCTATCAGGATTTCCTTCCTTTGCGAGAAGGAATCATCCACAGTGTGGTTCATTGTGTTCTGAGAGTGGCCACAGCAGAATTATTCCTAATAGCCAGAAGAAAACAGCCCCAACAAATGTTCATCAGCTGGGCAGAGACAAAGAAAATGTGATCGCTCCATACAGTGGCGTGGCACCCAGCCACAAGAAGGATGGTTCCAAGTCACAGTGTGGTTGAAACTTTGAGAACATTCTGCTAAGCAAGAGATTCTAATAACGAAAGGCTTCCGGTCTGATTCCTTTCATATAAGAGTCCAGAACAGGAAACTCTGAAAGTAGAGTCAGGGTTTCCCCTAATAGGAAAAGGGACAAGGGGGGGGGGGCGCTGATGAGGGTTAAGGGGTCCTATTTTGGGGAGTGGTTGGGCTACACCCAGTGGTGCTCAGGCCTAACTCCTGGCTCTGTGCTCAGGGACCACCAGGGATCATAACAGTGTCAGGGACTGAGCCCGGATCGACCACACGCCAGGCAAGATGCCCCTCTCCAGCCCAGGACATGATTCTTTGAGGTGATGAAGATCTAACTTCAGCTGAGATGAGGGTTATACTGGTCTGTGAGTATACTGAAAACCACTTGAATGCGTGATTGTCCAACCTCTCAAACACACTGACAGGTCCCTGCTGGAGGAGTATGTAGGTGGCCGGTTCTGTCTCCTGGGTGCTGTCTCCAGTTTCCTGGGTGCCGTCTCCATCATTCTCTTTTCACTGACGAGGGTTCCCCTGCACTCGGGAGAACCGTTGTCGGAGAAGCCTTGGTCAGACCCCCATCCAGCCCCAGTGTCCTCTGAAGAAGGCTTGTTTGTGTGGGTTGGTGCCAGGGGAAGGGGCTGTCTGCTCCTTGCAAGCAGGCCCCTCGCAGGGCTGTGTGGCCGGTCAGGCTCAGCCACAGAGGCATCAGGACCCAGTCTTTCCAACAGAGCCAACATTTAACGAGCGCCTTCCACAGCGCCGGTTGCCTTGACTTCCCTAATCTCCCTGGCTCCTTCGTCTACGCAGGATTTTAGGAAAGCATATGCTGACTTAGCAAAAGTATGCCCCATCGTGTTCAGCCCGTGACGCAGGCACAGGGGCCATCAGCCACCCATCCACACCCTGACGGCAAGGAGAGACTATTGAGAAACAGGATTGCAACCACAGGAGTGGGTTCTTCAGATCACGGGGCCGCCACTTCCTCCTGGCTCTTGAGCTGCTGCAGCCCACAGAGAGATATTTCTGGCAAATGCATTTAAATCAGTTGGCTGGGAAAGGACTCTGTTCCAGAAAAAAAAAAAATGGGTTCTGAAAGCCCAGTCCTCTGCAAATTTCCTCCTTGGTCTTGGTTGCTTGGAAGTTTTCTTCAAAGACAGCAGCTGTTGAAGCCCTGGGCTGCAGACAGCAATGGAGACACCAAGAAGATCCACGGTGTTTTGTTTTGTTTTTTTAAATGTCTCCTGCTCCGAATGTGTCAACACAACCCTCCACCCCCCAAATCATTCCTTTATGAACAACGCTTCCAGCACATTGTTAGAATTCCTCCCTGCTGCTCCCGGAAGCCTTCTGAAAGTCTTGTATACCCAGAAGAAAGCCCAGAGCCTCGTCTGTGGAAGCCAGGCATGAGATGACTGTCCTCGGACTATTTAGGCTGCAGATGGACCCCAGCTTTTGAGGTTCTTGGTTCTATCTGCCATCTCTGACAGCAACAACAGTAACAACAATGTTTGTTAAGAATATACGATAAATGGGACCAGAGCGATAATACCGCAGGTAGGGCGTTTGCTTTGCATGCGGCTTACCTGGGTTCGATACCCGGCATCCCATATGGTCACCCAAGCACTTCCAGGAGTAATTCCCGGTTCAGAGCCAGGAGTTACCCCTGAGCATTGCTGGGTCTGACCCAAAGAGCTGGCTGGAGCAATAGCACAGCGGTAGGGCATTTGCCTTGCAAGCGGCCAACCCAGGTTTGATTCCTCCGCCCCTCTCGGAGAGCCCGGCAAGCTGCTGAGAGTATCTTGCCTGCACGGCAAAGCCTGGCAAGCTACCCGTGATGTATTCGATATGCCAAACACAGTAACAATGGTCACAATGGAGACGTTACTGGGCCCGCTTGAGCAAATCGATGAATAACGGGAGGACAGTGACGGTGACAGTGTAATCAGCATTTGTGGAGTTGGCAGAATCCAAATCCAAGCCATGTTTTCCAGGGAGATTTTCTCTCTTAATTCTTAAATCCATGTGTAGTCTACGAGAAATCTAACCCATGTGTTTCTCACTCATTTACACTTAACTCATCAAAGCGTTTCCTCCAGAGAACTATTTTGATGTCCAAGGAAACTTTTAGAGACTTTTTCTCTTTCTTTTTTTAAACAAGCCTTTGTTCTGAGAAATAAAGAAGCCGCTGAAGTTGTAGCTGCGAAGACTAAATGATCTTGAAGCCAGAAAGGTTGATCTTGGTTTCAAGTAGGTTCTCTCTTCTACAGAGACAACTTTGAGGAAGATCTCTTTGTTGTTTGAATTTCTTTTTTCGGGGAATGGACCAAATGAAGGTTGGGTTTTCATGTCCAAACACTTTCCTCTTCACTTGTCCCTGGGGGCCAAGAGGGCATTCTGAGGCAGTCTCCAACTCCTTAGCAAGAGATCGTACAACCCCAAACTCTCATCGCTCGCTGATCATCGATGGCATAATCCATCCAGCGCACTCTGCATTCTTTTGACATTCCCAGCCTAAGGGATAAGATGGAACCTGCTTGGTCCAGGGCACAGGCCACCTCTTCTGCCCTACAGAGCCCCCAAATACTCATGACCCCTCTGATGCCTGCACGCTGAAATGAGATCGCTACCATTTGTCGTTAGGCTCTATTCATGAGGCGTTTTCCTTTGTCCTGGAGCTGGGCACCAGTGGAAGGGGCTCAATTTCCCCCAGGAAACAAAGCAGTGCAGGTGAGAAATGCATCAGGCGTGCACCTGGAAGAACCTCCTGATGCAGAGCAAGAAAACCCCCCAGAGAAAATGGACCAGGAGTAGGGGCTGGAGCAAGAGTATCATGGTGGAACACTCGCTTTGTACGAAGTCATCCTGCGTTCGACCCCCGGCATCCCATAGGGTCCCTGGAGCACCACCAGGAGTAATTCCTGAGTGCAGAGTCAGGAGTAGCTCCTGAGATCACAGGGTGTGGCCCCCCAACAAAACCCAGGGGTCTGGGCACAGCAGTCTACGCTGGACGGCAAAAGCACAGCCCCCCTCTTCTCTTCCCCCTCACCCCGGGCTGGCGTCTACTGCATCCTCCTGCAAAGAGAAGTGTGGACAGGGTCAGCTGAGTGTGTGCTTGGAGGAGAGACTAGCTGAGACTGGCTGGACCCATGACCCCTGAGACCCCTGGGATTCCCCCTCCTAAGCATGTTCCCCTTTCCAGACCTCCAAAGCCCTGACATTGCCCCCAGTCTGCTCTGTCACCATCAACTGCAATGCCTCATGTCCATTCTCCTTCCTTCCTTCTTTCCCTCTGGCGTTCGACTTCCCTATGCCCTGGGACAGCTGCCTGACCAGAGTGACGCGTGCCATGCAGCCAGACAGCAGACTCAGGCCTGGAGAAAGGGAATGGCAAGAGCCCTGCTGGGAAGCCACGTTTTCCTGCTTGTCCCTCTGACACGTGTTCACACTGGGCACCTTTGGAACACGTTCTCGTGTGTTCCTTATGAGAGCACTGCAGGGGTGGTGTGGCCCTCGGGTAAGGGGAGCGGAAGAGGAGCAGAGGCTGACTCCCCACCTAGAGCTCAAGGCGTGGCCTGGGGAGAGAGGCCAGAGAGAGGTGAGGGGTGGAAGCGAGAGCTGGGAGAGTCGGGAGAGCCGTTCGCCCACCCTGGAGGCCACCTGGAGCAGAGGGGAGCCTGGCGCGGGCTGTGAGAACAGGCAGCTGCCGGGACTGAAGCCCCGAGGGTCCGAAGGGGGGCCGCAGGGAAAGCAAAGGAGGTTGGCGGTTCTGAGAAACGCGGAGTGACAGGGATGGGTGGGGTCAGGAGGAAAAGAGGAGATGGGTGGTGGGGATGTGCATTGGTGGAGGAAGGGGTGTTTGATCATTGTGTGATTGTAACTCAAACACAAAAGCTTGTAACTGTATCTCACTGTGATTCAATAAAATACATATTTTCAAAAAGGAGAAGGATGAATCCTGCGGTTCTAGGTATGGGGAAGTCGTGGGCTAGACTTCTCCCTGTGCAGGGGGCAGTCAGTCTGGGTTAGTGGGGTATGGCTGTGTGCTTAGGGACCATCCGGGGACCACGGAGACCAGTGGGTCCACCATCATGGATTCCTTACAGTCCAGAACTGTTCCTCTCCATGGGCCTCTGCTGACTTCGGAGGGGAACTTTGGTCATTAGAGGGAATGCTCATGACTGTTCCCCTGACTAACGGGGGTCCCAGTTTTCACAGACATACAGGACAGAGGGAGATCAGATGTCCTTCAAGGCAGGGAGGATTGTGTCTGCTGGAAAATCACTCCTCATCTATTCCCCTCAAAGTCCCATTGAGCAGACGTCAGAGGAAACATATCTGCAGGTGTTCCTGAGCTGAGAATCCCAGTAATACACGCTCACGCACACACACACACACACACACACACACACACACACACACACACAAATACATCCATATTCATTTAAAGTCACACCCAGTTTCAGAAAAATAGAGGCATACAGGTAGAAAATGGCTGTTGTTTCATTGAAACTTGATTTGAGTTGTTTCATTTCGGAAAAATCACATATCTGGAAGCAACATCTTTCTTAGAATTTGGGTTATTCTGCATTGATAATTAAACCATTCTTGGTAAGTCTCTATGTGTGTTCAAGTATTGGATTATTTGATCTGTAAGTATTCAAGGTTAATCATCAAGTACTTATTTTGGGTTGGAGCAGTAGTACCATGTATAGAACACTTGACTTGTAAGCAGATTTGATCCTCAGCACCACATCTGGTTCCCAGAACACTGGCAGGGTGATCTCTGCGTGGTAAGCCAGGAGTAAGCCCCGAGCACAGCTGGGTGTGCCCCCATCCCCAACTAAAACAAAAAAAACCAAATAAAATAGCTTTTTCTTATAAAAACATATTTTTTATAATGCATTTTATTTAAGCTATTTTTTATTAAAATTTTTTTAATAGTGAGACATCATGAGGTACAGTTGTAGACTTACACATTTTTGTGCTTGGGTTTCACTTATACAATGATCAAACACCCATCCCTCCACCAGTGCCCATTTCCCACCACCACGGATCCCAGTATCCCTCCCACCCCCATCCCCCCATCCCACCCTGCCTCTGTGGCAGGGCATTCCCTTTTGTTCTCTCCCTCCTTTTGGGTGCTGTGGTTTGCAAAAGAGGCATTGAGTGGCTATCATGTTCGGTCTATAGTCTACTTTCAGCATGTATCTCCCATCCTGGGAGGATCCTCCCTACACCTTTATTTGGTGTTCCCCTCTTTATCTGAGCTCCCTTTTCCCCTAGTATGTGTGGTTGGCCTCCATGTCATGGAGTAAAATTCCTGGTACTAATCTCGGCCATTCTTGGGTGTTAGTTTCCTAATTTGTTACTTTATGTTCCCCAGACGAATGCAATCTTTCGATGTCTATCCCTTTCTTTCTGAGTCATTTCGCTTAACATGATAGTTTCCATGTAGTACCACTTGTATTAAAAACACATATTTGATCTTTCACATTACAATTCTGTTTTTAGTTACACCTGAGGATGAGTTGTGTTATCGACAAATTTCACTTCGGGATTGTGTTACAAGTTCATCATTCTAAGGCAGGAATGGAATTGAGGGTGTTAAGAATCCTTGGCTCGAGATTGGCACCGTCCGATAGAAATATGTCAAAAATTAAGATTTAAGATTCCTAACGGTGAAAGGAAGGGATTTCTGTCCCATGTGCCATGACACGGTTAAGGATGGGGGACTTTATGCTGATTGAAATAAGCCAGTCACAGAAAAACAACTCCTCAATGATTCTAATTCAAAGAGGTAGCTACGAGTGGTATCTAAACCCAAAATCTTAGCAACACGAAGTGGGATGGTGGTTGCTAAGGGGTGGGCTTGGAGGGCAGGAGAGGGAAGATGTTATTGATTGGGTATGGAGTTTCAGATCTGCAAGACAGAGAAAGTTCTGGAAGTGAGATTCAAACCACGTGAGTGCCTATCCTTAAAACCACTTTGCCCTCAATTAACAGTGGGTAAGAGGCTCAATTTTTTGTGTGTTTTATCGCAGTAAAATAATTAGAAGATAAAATTAATTTTGATAGCATAAATATTCGGGCAGGAACAATAGCACAGCAGGTAGGGCGTTTGCCTTGCACACAGCCAATGTGGCCAACCCGAGTTCGATTCCTCCACCCCCTCGGAGAGCCCGGCAAGCTACCGAGAGTATCTCGCCCACACGGCAAAGCCTGGCAAGCTACCGTGACGTATTTGATATGCCAAACACAGTAACAATTGTCACAATGGAGATATTACTGGGTCCACTCGAGCAAATCGATGATCAACAGGAGGACAGTGACAGTGACAGTGACAGCATCTATTTAATCCAATATATTAAAATGTGACAATTTAAAGTACATAGTCAATATATAAATTATCTGCAAGCTGTATTCTATTTCCTATACAAAGTCTTTGAAATCGGTGTGTTTTTCTAACCCTATAGCACGTATCAACCCATATCAGTTATAGTTCTAATCTTAGTGACTAGTGGCTATCGTATCAGACAGGGATTCTAACTGTGGTCACTTGTGGCTAGTGGCCAGCATACAGGAAGAGGAGTTCTAGCGTTGGTTATTAGTGGCTACCATATTAGATGGAGAAGTTCTAGCAGTGGTTACTGTGGCTAGTGGCTACCATACTTGATAGGAAAGTTCTAGCAATAGCCACGTTGGTAGTGGTTACCATATTGGACAGAGCTTCTAGATCAGAGCTAACCCTTAATCCAGGCTCTGCTGTGAGTCCCTCACATAGAAGTACTCTGTCTTCATTGTAGTCCCGTGGGATAGACCGAGTCATTGCTTCAATGGACATGACGACATTACAGCTCGCCTGAGGTCAGGCACGTTCCCCAGGGAAGGTGAGGGCTGAGCCTGGGCTTTATTTATTTATTTATTTTCACATTTATTTATTTTATTATTTTAATCTATTTTACTTTTTGTATTTTTTTTTAATTTTTAATAGTGAGACATCATGAGGTACAGTTGCAGACTTACACATTTTTGTGCTTGGGTTTCAATTATACAATGATCAAATACCCATCCCTCCACCGGTGCCCATTTCCCCACCACGGATCCCAGTATCCCTCCCACCCCCCATCCCCCCCGTCCCACCCTGCCTCTGTGGCAGGGCATTCCCCTCTGTTCTCTCTCTCTTACTAGGTGTTGTGGTTTGCAAAAGAGGCAATGGGTGACAATCATGTTTGGTCTATAGTCTACTTTCAGCATGCTTCTCCTATCCTGGGAGGAGCCTCCCAACACCTTTATTTGGTGCTCCCTTCTCTATCTGAGCTCCCTTTTCCCCTAGCATATGTGGTTGGCCTCCAAGCCATGGAGTAAAATTTGAGCCTGGGCTTTAGAGCCCTTTCTTGGTGGCCCTTGGACTCCTGTTCTACCGACTGCAAGTCCACGTCCCAGGGTGGTACTAGGAGCTTGCTTCTGTCCATCCGTGCAGGCCTTAGGGAGCTCAACAAGGAGCCTAGTGGACACATATGACACACTCTCGGTAACTGACTCTTCCTCAGAAGCATAGCAGGGCATCGGTCAGGCCTTCTGGGAAGCAGAAAGAATACACAGACACACACACAGACACACACAGACATACACAGACACACGTACACACATGCACACACACGCGCACACACACAGACATAGACACACACAGATACACACACAGACACACACATGCACACACACAGCATACAACACAAACACACACAGACACACACAGCCATACAGACATACACAGATACACGCACACACATGCACACACACGTGCGCATACACATAGACACACATAGACACACACAGATACAGACACAGACACACATATGCACACACAGACATACAAAGACACATGCACACACACGCACACACAGAGACACACACGGAGACACACAGAGAGACACAGACACATACACAGACACACAAAGACACACAGACATACTCTCTCTCTCTCTCTCTCTCTCTCTCTCTCTCTCTCTGCCCTCTGTCCTCTGCATTTCCATTCGGAGAGTCAATGTAGTCGTGGGCTTGGGCCAAACCCAAGACAGAAAAGCCGGCAGGGCCGAGAAACAGTCCCAACCCACGCATCTAATAAGGACTTGCATTCCAATAACTTTTCCTCCTGGGTTTTCCTTAATAAAGACAGATTTCTTCATTTCCTGGGACTCCCTCAAGATTATACTAACAACTTCCCCATTAATTATCAAATTACACCCCGTCACAAAATGATTACTTCTGCCTCCCACCTAAACACCTCCCCCCATTGATGAAAAGTCTCATTTAAACTAATCTGCTTTTAACTTGCTCATTTCCACACCTCCGGGGAGGCCCCTAATGAGCTGAGTCCCAGCCCCGCGGGCCCTCTGGCTCTTCCTCGCTTGCTCCGTTCCAAGACACCAATTTCCAGCTTGCCCGCGGGGAAGGAGGAGGCCGCTCTGTTTCCGTGGGAGCTGGGCAGGAGGCAGTCCTCTAGGGCAGGTGGACCCTTGAGTCAGAGCCCCCCAGGGAAGTGAGGACAAGGTTGGGAGTCAAGCTGTCCCGGGTTTTTCCCCAGGCGCCTTCCCGAGCCGGGTAACTGTCCCCTGTTCCCCATCGTCACAGTTCACAGGACCGCCTGGACCTGGTCACTGCTGGTCAATAAAGACCCAAGTCCGGACTGCGGGCCCACTGGGGGGACGGTCTGATAGCCAGGGCTGCAGCTCTGCCCTTCCAGATGTCAGCTCCTCCTGCAGGGGAGCCAGCGAGGAACCCCTCGTGCCAAGGAGGGGTGACCGGGCCATCACGTCCTCCCTGGCATGGCCCCCAGAGGTATCAGATGGGCAGGCCCCCGCCTGGTGAATCAGCTCAGTCTGTCCCCCTGATTTTAGCCCTGACCTCATTGTGCTGGCCGCTGCGGGCCCCCAGCAGGAGGAAGCACTGACCGAGCTCCCGCCGCGGGCCAGGCGGGCTCCGTGCCAAGTGCTCTCTCAGCGCCTCTCCTTCACTTCCCATTAGCTGTCATTCAGCTCCCCCCCTCCCGGCGCACATGGGCCCAGAACACTCATGGAGCACATGGATCCCTCAAGGATGGGACACCGGGACCTGGGGCCAGCTGGCACGCCCTCCCTGCCCTGCGTGTGCATGGCCAGAGACTGCGTTTGTAACTGCATCCGTGCATGCTGCCAGTGCGTGGTCCTGGCATGTCCACGGTCTTTCAGTGTCCCCGTCTTCAGCACTCCCGTCAGACCAGGGCCAGACCCGGCCCCGCACCCCCACCAGGCAGAGGGCTTCCGGGAACGGTCAAGGTGAACGGGCAAAGTGGAGCTTTCCCTGCCAGACTCTCCACTGGGTCCGTGCTCCGGGCGGTGACGGCTCCCAGCTGGCACACAGGCCCTTGGCCTCAGAGCCTGGATCCAAGCCCCCGAGACACAGGCCTTGGATCGGAGCCACAGCCCGTTACATAAGCCCAAGCGAGTCCAGTTGCGTTTATTTCTCTCAGCAAGCCCAGCTACTCTCACGCACGCACTCTGGAATTTGGTCTCCTAAGGATAAGGGGAGGCACTGAGGGCCGTGAGGGGCACTGCGGGCAGGGGCAGAGCAGGGAGCAAGGAAGAGGAGAAGTCCTGAGCTGTGGATGGAACGGCCAGCTGGAGCCTGTGCAGGAGGCTTGACCTGGCATGGCCACATCAGGTGAGGCGGGAGAGGCTTCACTGGAGGAACGCCTCAACCTGGGGTTGGATTGGACACGGGAAGGTCAGAATGGGGGGCGGGGGCCGTCTGGCCAAGTTCAAGTGGATGGTGATACCTTTCGCTGGCTGGGAAACTGGGGGGCCAAAGCAGTCGTTTTTGTGTTTGGGGCCACACTTGGGGTCACTCCTGACTCTGCACTCAGGAATTACTCCTAGCAGCGTCATTGGGGGAGCTTATGAGATGGGGGACGAACCCAGGTCAGCTGTGTGAAAGGCCAACGCCCTCCCCACTGTGCTATCACTCCAGCCCCAAGTCAGGGTTGTCTTGAGCAGGCCAGTGGAGAAACATTCGAGGGTCCCAGGCCCAGGGAGGGCTGGCAGGCTGGCACCAGTTGCAAGGGGCTTCTTTTAGACACACCAATGGT
This sequence comes from Sorex fumeus, assembly GCF_029834395.1. NCBI lineage: Eukaryota > Metazoa > Chordata > Mammalia > Eulipotyphla > Soricidae > Sorex > Sorex fumeus. The sequence continues at coordinate 120,984 of NW_026606110.1, forward strand.
TCTGCCGTGAAGATGAGGTCTGGTCCCTGCCCATCAATCAGCCCTCACCCTCCTATCATCAAAGTGATACATTTCTGTGCTCGAGTCTCTCTGCTGACGTCTCGGCATGAAACAGTCTCCTGCCCCGGCCTGATGCTTCTCACTCTCCCGGTTTCAGCTGCCTTGGCTGGCACCGCTGGAAATGATGGAAGACCTTAGCTCCAGCCCAGCGCTTGGTGCACTGTCCTGAGAAGGGGACTCAGAAAAAGCTCCACTCCAGGGCTGTGGGAAGGTGGTGTTGAAAGAGAGCCCAGGGCCATACTCTGCTTGGCAGAGAAGCACCGACTAAAAGGCAAGGGCTGCAAGGTAGGTTGCCAGGGCCGGGAGAAGCAGAGCATGGGAGGCACTTGCCTGGCACACGGCTGGCCTGGCTTCAGTCTCTCAGTCTCTAGTGCTTCACAGGGTCTCTAGTGTCCTTCCTGGAGTGAGCACGGTCAGGAGGAAGTCTGGAGCACCGTGGGTTGGGGGGGGTATCCCCCACAGAAACAGGATGCACCATCTTGGGCTGGAGAGGTGCTGCAGGGATAGCGTGCCTTGCATGCAGCCAACTCTTGTTTGATCCCTGGTACCACACGGTTTCCCAAATATTTCTGGATATGGTCCTCTTTGCCCCCAAGCATTGAGGGGATGGTCCTAGACTCACATTGAATATTCGGGCCCTCATATTAAACCACCAGCCCCTCTTGGCCAAATCAAGAGGGCTCCGCGGGCCTCCAGAGCACCACTTTGGACCCCCAATAAAGAAGAAGAATGAACAACACAGTTCCAAATGGGATGAAGCCTTTGCACACGGGCTGGCAGATGGCAGACACCGTGAGATGTGTGAGTGGCAGAACTCAGTGGAGTTTGAATATGAACCATGCAACAGCCTCAACAGGCTCATGTGGGCAGTATGGAAGACCAGAGACTCAGGCCAAGTGTGGCAAGGGTGAGAGGGGGCGAGTTTGCAGAATCCTTCTACTCTCTATGGCAAGAGTAATGCCCTCATGCCCAGTTTCTAGCTAGTTCGGCCAGTCATGTTCCTTTGTTCCATTTATTTCACCGATAAATATCTACTTCTCAGCGCGTTTGACAAAGGAATTGACCCCTACTCTGAATGGGAGAGAAAGGAGAGGAATCCACACGTACACAACTGGTGTTGAATGGGGGGGGGGAGCAAATCTCAGTGGGGGGAGGGTTTGTCTATAAACGATGCCAGGAAAGTGGAAGGGTCCCATGCAGGTGAGCATCATACCCACCTTACTCCCCTCACACAGGTGAATGGAAAAGGGGCTGAAGACTCAACCCAAGAGCCAACACTGTCAAATCAGAATGAAACACCGGGAGAAGACCTCAGGACTGGTCTTGGATGTCTTTGGACATGGCGCCCACCACAAGCCAGAAAAGCGAAACTTACCAAGTGGGGCCATATCGTGCGGAAAAACTCCTTCCCCGCCAAGGAAACCATGAGCAAAACAAAACAACCCATGGAATGGCAGGAAATCTTGGCCGAGAATCTATCTGATAAAAGGTGGCTGTCCCAAATATATAAGCAAAGCATACAACCCAATAGCCAAAGCAAACCACAAAGCAAGTCACAAACAATCCAATGTACAGATGGGCCAAGACACGAGGAGATTTTTCCCCCCCTAGCCCCCCAGGACCGATAGCACAGCGGGTAGGGCGTTCGCCTTACAAGCGGCCAACATGGCCGACCCGAGTTCGATTCCTCCGCCCCTCTCGGAGAGCCCGGCAAGCTACCGAGAGTATTCGATATGCCAGACACAGTAACAACAAAGTCTCCAATGGAGACGTTACTGGGCCCGCTCGAGCAGCCCCCCAGGAAGAAATACAAGTGGCCAACAGGTACACAAAAGTGCCTCATTTGCTTGCTAGAACGTGAGTGGAGGGGCTGTGGCTAACGCAGGGATCAAGGCCTTGCATGCTGCTGACCTGGGTTTGGTCCGTGGCACCATATGTTGCCTTGAGCATCACCAGGCACAGCCCTGGAGGCCCCTGGGCACCACCAGGGTGGCCTGCATCATCCCTGGCACCACAGGGCCCAGGTGTGCTGCATCCTCAGGTGCTGGCATTAGACAGCCTGGGCGTTGGCCGAGATGGCGGGCAGGAGCCCCCAGTTTTCCTAACTGGCCGTCTTCCCCGCTCCACCTGAATCACACTGAGCAGAGACCATCCCGTCCCGTTGCCCTAGCAGAGTTCCTTCCTCCTTGCGTCCCACCCCCCACCCGGGCAGTGGCTAACACATGACCCTCTCCATCCCTCCCATGAGAAGGGACCAGAGGGATGAGATGCAGAAGTTTGAGAATGATCTGGAACTTCTGTGATCCGACACGGAAATCTCTTTGGTTGCTTTTCACTTTCAGAGGCCCAGTCACTGCCTCTCAGGGAAGCCCAGGAGCCGGGGAGGGGCCGGGGCTTCTGTGTGGCGAATGGTCAGGACTCATCCGGGGAGAAGCGGCCCCCTGAAGCCTCTCCTGCTCATGTCACCCTGTGAGAGGCGCCACCTGCGGAGTGGGAGCTGGCAAAGAGCTGTCAGCGGGGCAGAAATGCCAGAAGCAAGCCGAGGTCACATGTTGTCCCACTGCCGTCCAAACTCACAGTGGAGAGCCAGACACAGGCCAAGTGCAGCTGACCGGTGATGCCACATCCTCGGGGCTGGGAGGGCCCCTACGGGGTGGAAACAGGCCCTCAGGGGCGAAAAATGCAGTCTAGGAGCTGCCGCACTGCCCTTCCGGAGAAGGAGCCAACGCCCTACGAGTTTGCCCCTTTAAACGTGGAGGCAGAGGACGCCTGGAGCCTGTGTGCCTGTGAAAGAGGGGGGCTGTGCTTTGGGACTCTGCGACCACACCGATTGCTCAAAGGGCCCGTGCTAGAGGCTGATGGCTGGCAGACGGAGTACTTCCTGCCTCTCTCCGGACCCCAGACGCCACAGCCACCGGCTAAGCCCCTCTCACTCACACCCCAGACACCATGGCCCCCCTCTCAGCCCCTCGGCCCTCTTCCCCCGCCACAGCTCCAGGCATGCCATGCTGCAGCAGAAGCCAGTTGGGTAGAGAGTTGGGGACTGAATCTCCTTCCTGTGTGTGTGTGGCGGGGGGGCGGGCAGGGACCCCTGAAGAGCTCCCGGGTCCCGGTTCTTTCCATGAAAGTTGTTTGGGGAATGAACAGCGGCGTCTCGGCCTTCCCAGCTCTATAAAGAGGGGGTCAGAAAGATCGGCGAGACACCGGCCAACCCTCCAGGAAACTGTTCAGCTTTATGCTTTGTTTGGGGACCACCCCTGGCAGTGCGTGGGGCTGACTCCCAGCTCTACACTCAGGGGTCACTCCTGGTGGAGCACAGGGACCATACCGGGTGCCCAGGATGGAAGCTGGGCACGGCAAGTGCCCTACCTACCCTGTCTCTCCAGCCTCAGTTTCCAAATCTGCAGCAGAGAAAAGTGGGGGTTTCCTCGGCCTCCATCACGCTCCATCGCGTTGGAGCGCTAGCACAGCGGGAGGGCGTCTGCCTTGCACGCAGCCAACATGGCCAACCCGAGTTCGATTCCTCTGCCCCTCTCGGAGAGCCCGGCAAGCTACCGAGAGTATTCGATATGCCAAACACAGTGACAACAAAGTCTCCAATGGAGACGTTACTGGGCCCGCTCGAGCAAATCGACGATCAACGGGAGGGCCTTTACCTTTTACCTTTACCTTTTTTTAAAGTGATGGGCTGGAGCGATAGCACAGCGGGTAGGGCGTTCGCCTTACAAGCGGCCAACATGGCCGACCCGAGTTCGATTCCTCCGCCCCTCTCGGAGAGCCCGGCAAGCTGCCGAGAGTATTCGATATGCCAGACACAGTAACAACAAAGTCTCCAATGGAGACGTTACTGGGCCCGCTCGAGCAAATCGATGATCAACAGAAGGGCCTTTACTTTACTTTACTTGTTAGATATATCAAACAGAATACACCAGAAAGCCTATGTTATTATATTTAAATCTGGGACTTCATATTTAAAGATAAAGTATTTGAGGTATAGTACAGAGATAGTACAGGATAAAGTATTAAAGTATTTGGTAAAGGGCTGGAGCGATAGCACAGCGGGTAGGGCGTTCGCCTTACAAGCGGCCAACATGGCCGACCCGAGTTCGATTCCTCCGCCCCTCTCGGAGAGCCCGGCAAGCTACCGAGAGTATTCGATATGCCAGACACAGTAACAACAAAGTCTCCAATGGAGACGTTACTGGGCCCGCTCGAGCAAATCGATGATCAACGGGAGGGCCTTTACCTTTACCTTTACCTTTACCATAACATGAGTGTTTTGTGGAAACCAACAGGCGTCCGGGCACGACTCAGAGAACTCGGCTTGCCATCCCTCACTGCCTCCAGCGGCTTCTCGGATGTGGGGGCTGAATCTTGCATCTCCCAGCGGCAGCCCCTCCGGCCCACAGGCTCAGAAGCATGTCCTGCTTATCAGGGAAGGCTGCAGAGCTAGCGTCTGCCCTCCGTGCTTGGACACACAGTTCCAACGGCAAGTCAGCAGCCCACAGCTCCTGGGATGATCTTCGAGGCACGCTGATGACAATACCAAGGAGACGTTGGCTGGGGGTCACCGTGTGGAGGTTTCAGGGGTGGGGCACAAAGGTCACACGTCCACAACCTGCCAGCAGACCCCGTTGCCATCACACACATTTCTTCTATTTTTTTTTTTTAAATTTATCGAATCCCCGTGAGATACACAGTTACAAAGCTGTTCATGATCGGCTTTCAGACATACAGTGTTCCAACACCCGTCCCTCCACCAGTGTAATTCCCCCCCATGTCCCCAGTTCCCCCCTTCTCTCCCACCCCGCACCCTGAGCCTGCTTCGGTGGCAGACACTTTTCTTGTTTCTTCTGAAGGGTGGGTACGCTTGGCGGAGCGGGACGTGGGGTCTCACCGCCCAGACAAGCGCACAGCCCAGGGTGCACGGAGCCGGAAGGCGGGTGGCTTCCAACCTACCCTGTAACCTTGACCTCCCAGCACCGTGACCTTCCAGCCTCCATAACGGTGAGCGACACATGTCGGCTGAGTCGGTTTCCCGGCATCGCTCTGATGTTTGGGGACTGTTGTCTGAGCAGAGTCACGGTGTGGCCGCATGGAGTGGCTGGTAGCTCTGCGGTCTGTCACTATCCGGGATCAGAGGCGACATCTAGAACACGTCTATGCCTGCTCTCCGGGGGCGAGTCTACTCCCCCAGCCTGTCTGCGTGTGCCACACCAGCTCTGAGAGAGGCTTATTAAATATATATCAAAGCGTCTGCTCCGGGCTCCGGGCGGGATGGGTGCATTTGCGCCGGGGGGTGGCGTGAGCTGTGTTTTCCCGGGTACACAGCAGAGCCTCTGGTTTCTGGGAGCGGAGGGGGCACAGTGAGAGGGCGAGGCTGGCAGGGCCTCCTGGCATAGAGGCAGAGATGTCCCAGGCTTGCCCTGGCACCCGTCTCCCGGTGCGTGGGGCAGAGCGGGGGTGCAGTTCTCGGAGTCCAAAGCAGAGCCACTTGGGTCTGGCCGCCTCGGCGGGGGGAGGAGGGCATCTCTGCTGTCCACGCCAGAGGGAGAGCTGGGAGTCCGTTTCCTGGGACGGCGAACTGCCCAGTTAGACCCACCCGGCTGCCCAACGGCATCCGAAGGCGTGGGTTTTGCTAGCACATTCTGGCAGCCGTCAGGCTATTTCAACACACACCCACGGCCCGCCACTCACGTGCACACGCGCACACGCCTGCACGCCCCCCCTTGCACACGCACTCACGGGCTCCTTCCATGACAAAGGCTGCAAGGCACAAAGCACTTCCTGCTGGGACTTGGCCGAGCCGGGAATGAGCTGGTGTGATAAGAATGTCCATATTTGGGAGGGTGACTAAGAGCTCAGAGAAAATGTGGCCCAGACCGTTGGCTACAAAAAAAAAAAAATAAATAAATAAATAAAAGGCAGGCTAAGAAAACTTGCAGCTCACAGGAAATGCCTGGCTAACAGTGGAGAGCGTCGGTGTGGGAAACGGCCTTCGCTGGCTAGCCTCGCTCTGTGCAGAGATGCCGTAACACGCTCCTCTCCTCCTCCGTGCCTTTTCACAGGCCCACGAGCTTGGGGTGCTTTGGGTGAAGACGGCACCTCCAGCTGGGAGGCGGTGCGGCCGCCCCCTCGCCCGCTGAGCTCTGGAGGCCTTGAATGGCTCCGGCTCTGTCCCTCCTTCTTTGATTCTTGCCCTGAAGACACATTTCTCTCCAGGCTTCTTGGTTCTCAGAATCTCGCACTGGACTGGCACTAGAGGGCAATCCTCTGAAGGGAACTGCATCAGAGGGAGAGGGGGGCGTTGGCTCATGCATCTGTGGGATAGAGAGCCTCGAGGCAAGGGGATAGGTAGGCACAACCTTGGCTCACAGAACAGATGAACAGACAGTGGGACTCAGCCTGCAGGGACCCGGTGGGGGTGTGTGTGTGTCGGGGGGAGGGGCTGGGCCTTTGGTGGTGGGAGGCAGAAACTTGACATGGCAACACCTATTGGAACGACATGACTCAAACTATGAGTCTGTGGGTTTCTGCCTTCTGGAAGGTTTCTGCTATTCAGAGTTATGGAATCCCAAAGACACTGACCAGAAACTATAAAATTAAATAAAAAGGGGCTGGAGAGATGGTACGGGGCTGGGGGGGGGCGGGGGGAGGTCCTGCCTTGCATGCAAAGACCCAGGTTTGATCCCTGGAACCAGGAGTGATCCCTGAGTACAGGGCCAGGAGTGACCGCACAGCTGGGCATGGACCCTGAATACCACCTCCCTCCCCGTCAACTCCCCCCCTAAAATAAAACACCCCAACTAAATAAAAGAAGCAAAAAGAAAGAGATCAGTCTGGCCTTGTGAGGAGCTGAAGAAAGCAACTCACAGGCCAGTCAGCTGTGCTCGGAATGGCCTTACTCGGTCCACACAGTGGTCAGCGCTGTCTCTGGGCAGAAGGCAGTGCCCGGGCAGGGAACTGGCTCTGCCACGGACCACGACTGGACTTTGAGACTAAGAAACAGCTCTGCGGACCCCGCTGGACCAAGCAGAAACGGGCATGAAACGGGAGGTAAGTGATCCCGCTCCCAGATCCATGAACTTAGGAGCCGGGGGGTGTGGGGGTGTGGCACAGGGACCCCCGGGGAGGACAGGGCCTGCCATCCCTCCTCTGCCCTGTTTGTGATGCCCCTGGGGTGGCCCCAGGACACGGGGGAAGCCAACACAGTTGTTCCCAGCAGACTTCCAGGAACTGGGCAGCCGCTCACAGGGCGCCAGCCGCACCCCAAATCCTGACTTTCCCACCAGGTTGCTCAGAGCAGCCCCAGACAAGGTGGGGGTCCCCTCTCCCCACCTAGGGGTGTGGCTGGAAGCAGCTCGAGGTCTGGGCAATGTGGGGCCTTGCTGGTTGTTGCTCCTTTCTGCCCCCAATGGAGTCTTGACTTTCCTGCTGGGATCTGTCTGTCTGTCTGTCTGTCTCTGTCTTTGGGGAGTTTTCAGTCTCACGCTGCTGCTCCCACATTTCCCCTGCAGGCAAGGCCTGTCTCTCCCTCCCCTCCCTGCATCTCTGTGGCCTGTGGGTTACTTCTAACTGAGTCCCTGGGAATGCTACTGCCTCAGGGAAATGCTTATGCCACACCTGAACTACGGGACTTAGAAGAGAGAAGAGCAGGGTCATGGGGTACTTCAGGGGCCGTCCAGCTGAAGGACTGGCACGCGTGAGGCTCAGGGCTTGATCCATGGTACCGCAAGGCTCTACACCTCAAGAACTGGGATCAGGCTCAGAGCCGCACACATCGCAAGGCCTGCGCTCTCCTATCTGGACCTTTGCCTTGGCTCACATTCACTTTTGTTAATTTACTTTTCCCCGGGCTGGAGCGATAGCACAGCGGGTAGGGCGTTTGCCTTGCACGCAGCCAACACGGCCAACCCGAGTTCGATTCCTCCGCCCCTCTCGCAGAGCCCGGCAAGCTACCAAGAGTATCTCGCCCGCACGGCAGAGCCTGGCAAGCTCCCCGTGACGTATTCGATATGCCAGACACAGTAACAACAAGTCTCATGATGGAGACGTTACTGGGCCCGCTCGAGCAAATCGATGAACAACGGGAGAACCGTGAACCATGACCGTGACTTTTCCCCGAGGCAACATTTGGTTTCCAAGAGTCTCCAGTATTCAGAGGCTCAAGAGATTAAGGATTAGGTGCCCATTTTGCCTGCGGCCAATCCCACTTCAATGACACTCAGCATCAGAGGGTGCCTTGGAGACCCCTAAAAAGAGCCAGGGGTGGCCCTGGAGGCCCTGAGCATGTGGCAGGGAGGCCTGAGCCTTGGCGAGCAGCGACCCTTCCTCCCGAGCATCCTTCCCTCCTTTCTTTCAAGTAGCACCAAGCGTCCAGCCTGTCCCCCAAGGACCCTAAGGAACTGAGCCAAAGCTCAAGATCTGGAATCCAGACATTTCTCCTGGAAGCTTCCTGCTCTTCGAAGCTATGGAATCTTGAAGAAAACATCCTAGCGCAACAGCAGGGCCAAGGAAGCGTCCCCGCAGTCTCCTGCCAACGGACAGCGGAGGGAAACGGGGCGAGGGGGGGTTTCCGGGCCTGCACCTGTGCTTGCGTTGTCGTGAAAAGCATTTGCCACCGGTGTGGACTTTCCGTACACCTCAGCTGTGACTACCTAAGCACTCCATCGGGCGGAAATTTAATCAAAGTTCTTGGTTTCTCCCTAGCAGATGTGCGGCAAACATCCACGACGAGAAAGAAAACTCCCCGAGATGTTCCCAGCTCGGACGTATCAAGGCGCCTTCTCAGATGCAGGTGGAGACCCAGAGAGGCATTCACTCACTTTTTCTTCTCAACCCAGGCAACACTGTTCGTTTCAAGGACTCTGGGCATCCAGTTTGAAGTTTCAAAACCCCGAAGCTAATTTTTGAGGCGATATTGGAAATCGGCATCATAAATTTTAATACACTATACCCCATTATAGCCAAATAGGTCAGTTGGAACTTTCTGGTTTGCTCTTCATTCTTGTACCTTGTGCCTGATTTACCTTTCTAGTTAGATCTATCAGATCTCAAGTTAAAAAAAAACCAAAACACCACCACCAAACTGTAAGAAATTTTAAAAAAAGTGAAATGAAGTCATTTAGGCAATTGGGAGAAAAGTCATTCGTCTATTTCCTTAAGACTTAAACGGAGCATCTCAAAACCCTACCCCCCACCCCCCATATTTTATCTTCTTTTGCTTTTGAGTATGCGATCTGATCTGGAGAGAAACCAGAGTATGGGCTGGAGCGATAGCACAGCGGTAGGGCGTTTGCCTTGCGCGCAGCCAGCCCGGCCAAGCTTGGTTCGATTCCTCCGCCCCTCTCGGAGAGCCTGGCAAGCTCCCGAGAGTATTCAATATGCCAAACACAGTGACAAGAAGTCTCACAATGGAGACGTTACTGGGCCCGCTCGAGCAAATCGATGAACACCGGGAGGACAGACAGACAGGCTATACTTTTGAGTATGAAGCATGCACACTTTGGAAGGCCGGTGGAGAGAAACTGCTCCTTTTTGCCCAGTCCTTTGCCAGGCTAGCAGTCTGTTACCAAACCGAATGCTTCAGTGAAGTACAGAAGTCCCACACTCGCCAAATCTCAACCAACAAAGGTTTAACTCAAGGATGACTTGACGCCTCACCACTGTTCCATGTGAAGACGAGAACGCTCCATGCCTTTAGGAGAAATCGGACTTGGAGAGACAGTGCAAGGGGCTGAGCATATTTTGTAGGTGGGGACCCTGGTTCTCCCTGAGTGCAGCGTGTTCCCCTGAGAAAGCCATCAAAAGAGCGACCACCCCCCTACCCCAGAGCAGAGCTGAACGTGGTCAGAGAGGAAGTAGGTCTACATTTCTCATCACCTCCCAGCCAGCCTGCATATTTTCTTGGGCAGCTGGGCAGCCGCAGTGAGCTGGGAGAAGCATGTGACCCTGGAGAAACTCTCTTTCTCCCTGTTTGGTCTCCAGAGTAGTTTGGATGTTGTGTTTCCTGGTTTTGCATCCCACCATGTGTGTAAAGCACGTGTGGAAGACGTGGCATTAAATGATTCATTCATTCGGCCTGGTGTGAGGCTGTTCGCCCTCATCACCCATGTTTTGCCTTCCGGTGTGAGTGTGAAGCGTGCATCCTCTGGAAGACAGGCAAAAGGTGGCAGGAAAGGAACCCTTCCTCCCTCAGAGTCCTTCGCCAACCGAGAATTGTTATAAATCAATGTCATCTCGATGACAAAGAAAATATTTCCCCACCCTCCCCACAGTAGGCTAATCATGCAAATGTTCTAGGCACAAGGAAAATAAGGTGGGCTCAGTTATGATACTCCGTGGGCTAGGGAGATGAAATGCACTGGAAATACGGAAAATCAAAATCATCCACAGGTCTCTTTCAAAACATTCTCATGAACTTAGAAATAGAGAGGCAGCAAATGAAACTTGAACTAAATACAACGCAGTTTCTCATGATAGTATCTTTATCAAAGGAATGTGGAGACGGAGCTCAGAACCTTTCTTTTGTTATAAAAATCATTAGTAAAGATTTCTTCTATGGGGCTGAAGCAATAGCACAGCGGGGAGGGCGTTTGCCTTGCACGCGGCTGACCCAGGTTGATTCCCAGCATCCCATATGGTCCCCTGAGCACCGCCAGGAGTAATTTCTGAGTGCAGAGCCAGGAGTAACCCCTGTGCATTGCCGGGCGTGACCCAAAAAGCAAAAAAAAAAAAAAAAAAAAAAAAAAAAAGATTTCTACTATGTTGCTAGGTATGATTTCAACACAAACATAAAATCTCAAACTTTTATACCAAATATTTCTTTTGAGATATCACTTTTAAAGTTTGTAATGGCAATGTGGAATATTCACTACAAAGAATCAGTGAAAAAAAAACAGCAAAAGCTAGAAAGGATCTTTAGGGGGACAGACTTATTAAACTTCATCAAAAGACATTGAAGAAGACAAATAATGAGAAATATTCATAGAAAAGATTATTCATAGATAGAAACACTCAATTTCCTTCAAATTAACCTGGAAACTCAATATAGAACTCCAGTCAAATCCCTGGAAAAGAATTTCATGAATTTTGACAAGCTGGTTCTAGAATTCATGAAAAACCAGGCCAAGAATTACCAAGGCAATTTCGAGAAAGAATCAAGTCGTGGAAATAAGGTGCCTTAATTGTTTATGGCAACAAAGTCAGTCGGGTTTGGCACTGGGAGAGGAAAACAGACCCACCTGAAGGAGTAAAGCGCTCAGAAAGAGCTTCTGACATGCACAGACCAAAAAAAAGTCAAAGAAGGAAAAAGGACAATCCAGTTAACACATTCTCCCGGAACAACTGAGCAGCACCAGGCGAGACTCTGAATAAACAAAAGTTATCTCTAGGGTCGCTGTTCGGCTGCTGTCTAGGGACCCGCCAGGCTCAGTTCTCAGAGTGATGCACTGGCTCCAGTTTCCAGATCAACAAGAGATGGGGGCTGCCGGCTTCGGAGCACCAAGGAGGGAGCAGCCGGTGCTTGCTTCTGGCCAGAACCACATAGGTGCGGACACGGCCAGTAGCTCTCAGAGCCTCCCTCCTCGCTGGCGCTCCATCCCTCGTGCTCGGTCAACGCAGGTTATCACCGTCACGGCTGCTCCTCCCAGACTACCCACCGCCTCCTCTGCAGCTCCAGGGCCTCCGGGTAGCTCTGAGTCATTTTTGCTGTTTGACAAGACTCCGGGTTGAAATGAGGGAACGTCAAAACAGGGCTTTAAAAACTGCGGTGGATTTGAAGTGTTTGGATTTCACACTGCATCTGCATTAGGGAGTGTTTATGAAAATGCAGGGCCTCCGGGCCTGAGAGACACGGAGATGGCAGACGACCAGGTCTGTTTGCCCTGGGACCTGCCACCAAGTCGCGACACCCAGACAAGCGCCTGGGCCGGGTGAGGGGTGGGCAGGAGAGGTGCCAAGCTGCCAGCTAGCGGGCGCGCCCGCAGCACCCCCTCTTGACAATCCTATGCAAAGTGGGTTTGGAGGGAAGGTCTTGGAAGAAACTGTTGGGGCATGCAGGCAAAGGCCAGTGTCAATAGTATGTAAATATTAGTGAACATTTTCATATTCCGGGACACCAGGGGTTTATTTACAAATGCAGGCAGTGCCACCGAACTCCTAGCAGGTTCCCTGCTGCCTGTCTCGGCGAAGCGATGCTAACCACTTGGTCCTTTCTCCCCGCTTGGAGGAGGGGGGTTGGAGTCCAGGAGAACGACCAGGCCATCCTGGCTGCACAGGCTGGGCCTCCAGGGGCTGAATTGTAGCTGTGACCTCCGCGTGGGTGTGTTCCGAGCGTCACCCCATCCCGGGCCAGGCTTCCCTCCCACGCTGTTCTGTTTGTTTCCATAACAACCGAGTTGACCTACGGGGAGACCCAGGCTTCTTACCTCGGCACTCCAAGGTCACGGGCCTCCTTTGTGCAGCAGGAGGACCCAGACTGAACGAGCCCACCGCCCCCTTTGACCTCTAGAGCCCGTGGCATAGAAGTCACACCGAAGAACAGCTAGGATTCCAAACCAGGCCAAATGGAACCCCACAAGGATGGTCTGTTTGTTCCTGTAAGGACGTCGAGAAGCGTTTCTCTGACCCCAGTCATGTCCAATCCTCGAGGGGTGCAGAGTGCAGGCTCCGGATGGAGGCAGAAGGCACTCAGTTCCCTTCCTCCCTCCCCGCCCCTCCCTGGGGGCTCCCGTGGGGCTCAGTGACCTGAGAGGGCTCTGCGCCCTTCCTGACTTGTTTGCTCTCCCCGGGTGCTGGATGACGAATGCTCCCTGGGTGTGTCCCACGAGCAGGGCGTCTGTTCTCACCCCCCTTATTACTCCCAACCCCCGAAAGGGCGCCCCATACCTTGCCAGGTGCTGCATTTGCCTCTGGCATGGGCTCTGCGGCCAGCTCGGAAAAGAAGACTCACTCTGTGCCTCAGAGTGTCCTGCACTGGGAACTGTCCTGAAGGGCTGTGGCCGAGCCTTGAGGCTCATGATGCCTGCCCAGCTTCTCCCAGGTCTCCACTCACGATGGTTGATTTGTTACCTGGGCCCCGTTGCAGGTGCAGAGAGCCACGCACAGTAGGGCAGCGGGAGCGCAGACACACACACAGAGCTTGGGGGAAGCAACACAGAGACACACAGAACAGGAGGATGGGAGCACAGGGCTGCGCAGGCCCTACAGCAGGAACCGAGACTCAACGGCACCGGCAGCTGAGCATGGACCCACGTGCAGTCGGGAGGCAGGGCCAGGGATGTGGACACGCACAGAGTAGGGCGGCAGGGGTGTGGACGCGCACAGAGTAGGGCGGCAGGGGTGTGGACGCGCACAGAGTAGGGCGGCAGGGGTGTGGACACGCACAGAGTAGGGCGGCAGGGGTGTGGACGCGCACAGAGTAGGGCGGCAGGGGTGTGGACGCGCACAGAGTAGGGCGGCAGGGGTGTGGACACGCACAGAGTAGGGCGGCAGGGGTGTGGACGCGCACAGAGTAGGGCGGCAGGGGTGTGGACGCGCACAGAGTAGGGCGGCAGGGGCGTGGACGCGCACAGAGTAGGGCGGCAGGGGTGTGGACGCGCACAGAGTAGGGCAGCAGGGGTGTGGACACGCACAGAGTAGGGCGGCAGGGGTGTGGACACGCACAGAGTAGGGCGGCAGGGGCGTGGACGCGCACAGAGTAGGGCGGCAGGGGTGTGGACGCGCACAGAGTAGGGCGGCAGGGGCGTGGACGCGCACAGAGTAGGGCGGCAGGGGCGTGGACACGCACAGAGTAGGGCGGCAGGGATGTGGACACGCACAGAGTAGGGCGGCAGGGGCGTGGACGCGCACAGAGTAGGGCGGCAGGGGTGTGGACGCGCACAGAGTAGGGCGGCAGGGGTGTGAACAGGCACAGAGTAGGGCGGCAGGGATGTGGACACGCACAGAGTAGGGCGGCAGGGGCGTGGACGCGCACAGAGTAGGGCGGCAGGGGTGTGGATGCGCACAGAGTAGGGCGGCAGGGGTGTGGATGCGCACAGAGTAGGGCGGCAGGGGTGTGGACACGCACAGAGTAGGGCGGCAGGGGTGTGGACACGCACAGAGTAGGGCGGCAGGGGCGTGGACGCGCACAGAGTAGGGCGGCAGGGGTGTGGACGCGCACAGAGTAGGGCGGCAGGGGCGTGGACGCGCACAGAGTAGGGCGGCAGGGGCGTGGACACGCACAGAGTAGGGCGGCAGGGATGTGGACACGCACAGAGTAGGGCGGCAGGGGCGTGGACGCGCACAGAGTAGGGCGGCAGGGGTGTGGACGCGCACAGAGTAGGGCGGCAGGGGTGTGGACACGCACAGAGTAGGGCGGCAGGGGTGTGGACACGCACAGAGTAGGGCGGCAGGGGCGTGGACGCGCACAGAGTAGGGCGGCAGGGGTGTGGACGCGCACAGAGTAGGGCGGCAGGGGCGTGGACGCGCACAGAGTAGGGCGGCAGGGGTGTGGACGCGCACAGAGTAGGGCGGCAGGGGTGTGAACAGGCACAGAGTAGGGCGGCAGGGATGTGGACACGCACAGAGTAGGGCGGCAGGGGCGTGGACGCGCACAGAGTAGGGCGGCAGGGGTGTGGATGCGCACAGAGTAGGGCGGCAGGGGTGTGGACGCGCACAGAGTAGGGCGGCAGGGGCGTGGACGCGCACAGAGTAGGGCGGCAGGGGTGTGGACGCGCACAGAGTAGGGCGGCAGGGGCGTGGACGCGCACAGAGTAGGGCGGCAGGGGCGTGGACACGCACAGAGTAGGGCGGCAGGGATGTGGACACGCACAGAGTAGGGCGGCAGGGGCGTGGACGCGCACAGAGTAGGGCGGCAGGGGTGTGGACGCGCACAGAGTAGGGCGGCAGGGGTGTGAACAGGCACAGAGTAGGGCGGCAGGGATGTGGACACGCACAGAGTAGGGCGGCAGGGGCGTGGACGCGCACAGAGTAGGGCGGCAGGGGTGTGGATGCGCACAGAGTAGGGCGGCAGGGGTGTGGACGCGCACAGAGTAGGGCGGCAGGGGCGTGGACGCGCACAGAGTAGGGCGGCAGGGGTGTGGACGCGCACAGAGTAGGGCGGCAGGGGCGTGGACGCGCACAGAGTAGGGCGGCAGGGGCGTGGACACGCACAGAGTAGGGCGGCAGGGATGTGGACACGCACAGAGTAGGGCGGCAGGGGCGTGGACGCGCACAGAGTAGGGCGGCAGGGGTGTGGACGCGCACAGAGTAGGGCGGCAGGGGTGTGAACAGGCACAGAGTAGGGCGGCAGGGATGTGGACACGCACAGAGTAGGGCGGCAGGGGCGTGGACGCGCACAGAGTAGGGCGGCAGGGGCGTGGACGTGCACAGAGTAGGGCGGCAGGGGTGTGGACACGCACAGAGTAGGGCGGCAGGGATGTGGACACGCACAGAGTAGGGCGGCAGGGGCGTGGACGCGCACAGAGTAGGGCGGCAGGGGCGTGGACGTGCACAGAGTAGGGCGGCAGGGGTGTGGACACGCACAGAGTAGGGCGGCAGGGATGTGGACACGCACAGAGTAGGGCGGCAGGGGCATGGATGCGCACAGAGTAGGGCGGCAGGGGCGTGGACGTGCACAGAGTAGGGCGGCAGGGGTGTGGACACGCACAGAGTAGGACGGCAGGGGTGTGGACATGCACAGAGTAGGACAGCAGGGATGTGGACACGCACAGAGTAGGGCGGCAGGGGTAGGGCACACACATGCGCAGAGTAGGGCAGCAGGGGCGTGTACACACACAGAGTAGGGCGGCAGGGGTGTGGACACGCACAGAGTAGGGCGGCAGGGGCGTGTACACACACAGAGTAGGGCGGCAGGGGTGTGGACGCGCACAGAGTAGGGCGGCAGGGGCGTGGACGTGCACAGAGTAGGGCGGCAGGGGTGTGGACACGCACAGAGTAGGGCGGCAGGGGCGTGGACGCGCACAGAGTAGGGCGGCAGGGGTGTGGACACGCACAGAGTAGGACGGCAGGGGTGTGGACATGCACAGAGTAGGACAGCAGGGATGTGGACACGCACAAAGTAGGGCGGCAGGGGCAGGGCACACACATGCGCAGAGTAGGGCAGCAGGGGCGTGTACACACACAGAGTAGGGTAGCAGGGGTGCAGACACAAGTAGAGTAGTGTGGCATGGCAGGGACCCAAACGTGTGCAGAGTAGGGCGGCAGGGTAGGACTCGCGTGCACAGTAGGGCAGCAAGGACAGGGCACAGACACTCGCAGAATAGGGCCGCAGGGCAGGATGCAGACGCGCGCGGAACAGGGCAGCGAGATCTGCACCCGGGGGTCCCAAGCAGAAATCAAACCCACCCAGGCACTGCCATCTTGCTTCCTGTCAGAAAGGTCAGTGCTATATTTTTTTATTCTGCGTCTTTGGTCCTTTGGGCTGGTGCTTGCGACTGTTGAACCCGTGACCTCGGGCGCGGCAGGGAGTGGGGTTTCCCAGCACTGGATGGCCAGCGCGAGCCAGGGAGCTCAGCCGTATGGACCCTGCGCCCCGTCGGCTGCAAGCTAGGGCACGGTCAGTGAGTCCAAGTTCTACAGTCCTGCAGTTTCCTTTCTTTGTTTGTTTGTCGGGGTGGGGCGTGCCCAGCTATGTTCAGGGATCACTCTCCGAGGGGTTGGGAGAGGAGGTGCTTATGGGGTGCCAAGGATTAAGCCCGGGTGGGCGGTCTGCAGGGCCAGTGTCCGGCCCGCTGTCCAGTCTCTCTGGCCCCAGCAGCTGCGCGGTTGATCCACCGGGTCAGCATCTGCTCACTCCAAGTCTGCAGGGACTCTTTGGAAGAGAGACACCAGCAATACGCGTCTGCCGCCCTCGCAGGGCGCTTTCTCCCCCTCCACCAGGAACCAGACCATCACCACGCATGGGTTTAGCCAGCAGACAACACGGAGGAGGCAGCCAGCCCTGGGTTCCTGTGCTCCTGGGCACCACTGACCACACAGAATTGAAAACATCCCGCTCTGCTGTCCCCGGAACCTTCTCCAGGAAGGCCACTGGGGCAATATGGTGTCTTCAGCCCAAGCCTTAACCATGGCAACTATAAAGTTCAGAGAGAAGCAAAGACAAATTGTTTCAGTTGCTCAACGCTTACTGCCAAATCATGACTAAGTAATTATTTCTTTAAGCAACTTACTAGGGACCAGAAAAAGAAAAAAAAAAAGCCTCATCTAAATCTCAGATCTGCGATGCTGTCGATTCAGATCCTTTGTTAAAGATTAAAGTACAAATTAGGTATCAAAATTAAATTGTACTTAAGTTCCACAGGCACTCACGAGGCAGTTAGCAGTCAAACAAAACAACTCTTCGCGGTACAAGCAAATAATTTGCATTCGGAATTTGCTGCTTATAACTTGAATCTTGGGTCCATTAATTTTGCATATTTTTCCCCCCACAAGGACATTAGAAACGACAAACCCCACCAATTGCAGCCATCAGCCAAATCGTTAAGCTTTGTGCAGGATTTCTGTGGTGCTTGTAACTCACTGCCAGGGCACTTAAAACCACAGAAATGTAATTTCTCTGTTCTGGAGGCCGGAACTCCCAAACCAGTCTCCGTGGGCCGAGCTGGAGGCTTCAGCTGCACAAGCCACCTCCCGAAGGGGCAGGGGGGACTCCTCTCTGTGCCCACCCCACCCAGTTCTGTTGGCGACAGCTGTCCTTGACTTATGACCTCAGCACTTGGGGATCACGTTGCTCCCTCCTCCTCCTCCTCCTCCTCCCACCCGACCTCCTCTCCCCCACCTCTTCTTTCTTAAATCTCTTTCTTCCGCCCTCTTCTAAGAATACATGTAATTGAATTTATGCTCCACTTGAATAATCCAGGCTAATCCCTGCATCTCAAATTCCTTGATTTAATCCGCAGAGTCCCCGTGCTCTTTAGGGGGAATCTTCTCGGGGATTATGATATAGATTTCTGGGAGAGACGCGTTATTCAAGCACGCACAAGTGGTGGATCTAATATTAACTCTCTGTGCCAGCGACCTAACGGTGGAAATCTCAGGGGTGCCCGCAAGACCCCCTGCTCGAATCCACCGCCCCCACCCCTCTGTGGTCAGTGGGAGTGTTTTTGCCCTGGTATAAGCACCCACAGGAGGGGCTCAGGAGCCAGGACTGGCCTGGTCTTTTTTTCTCAATATGGAACAGCTACGCTATGATGGAGTCTCCTGTCGTGAACCTGTCTGTGTCCACTGAGGCACGTCCTGGCCTTCTGCAGACCAGGATCTCACCAGCCTTGCTGCTGGCAGTGGTGGGAGCCCTCCCTAATCCAACTGGCCCACAGATTGCAGGCTGGCACTTGAAAATCACCTGAAATCAGTGCTGAGCTGGTCGGTAAGAATCTCCTGATACAGCATCGAGAGCCAGGCGGCCCAGGCTCGCCTTGGGTTTGCACGAGTGCTCGGAGCTAACGCCCTTCGGGAGATCCCTGGGGGGCCTGGAATGATGGCAGATGACCTCGGGCGCCGGCTGGGCTCCTGGGGCAGGAGGACGCAGAAGCTGCAGATTCTTTATTTCCTTTTTTGACAAGAAGCAGGTGGACCCAGGGCTGGGAGCTGGGTTTCTGCTTAGATGCATCTCGCGCTCTTCGACCTTTAAATACTCATGGAGGGGGCAATCAGAATGATTCTTGAATCAGCTGCTAAGACAAAAAGCCAATAAAGATGGTGTTTCACTTATTCAATGTCGTGGTAGAAAGCCACAGTTTTTTGCTTGAGCAATGCAGGATGCTGCGTTGGCTTGGAGGGGAATTTTTAGCCTTGTTGGCACAGGCCAAAGAGCAGGAGGTTTGCGGCTGGAGAGAGAGCACAGCGGATAGGGCGTTTGCCTCGCACGCGGCAGACCCGGGTTCGGTTCCCAGCATCCCATAGGGTCCCCTGAGCACCGCCAGGAGTAACTCCCGAGTGCAGAGCCAGGAGGAAGCCCTGTGCATCGCCAGGTGTGACCCAAAAAGAAAAATAAAAAAGAAGAGCAGGAGTTGAGACGCAAGCTTTCCTTTTTCTTTGAATCACCTGGAGCTTTTCAAAGTTATTTGTGTTTCTTTCCTTTTTTTTTTTTTAAGTAAAGGTAAGGTAAAGGCCCTCCCGTTGATCGTCGATTTGCTCGAGCGGGCCCGGTAACGTCTCCATTGGAGACTTTGTTGTTACTGTGTCTGGCATATCGAATACTCTCGGTAGCTTGCCGGGCTCTCCGAGAGGGGCGGAGGAATCGAACTCGGGTCGGCCATGTTGGCTGCGTGCAAGGCAAACGCCCTACCGCTGTGCTATCGCTCCAGCCCTTTTTTTAAAGTTTTTTAAGTTTTTTAAGTTTTTTTTAAGTATTCCTAATATTCCTAATAATACAGTTAAGGGTCAGAACACAATCACAATGAACACATAAGAATAATCTCTGAAGGGTGGGGGAAGCCTTGACATCAGTAATTTTGGAGTGGTGGGTGTTTGGGCCAACCCAGTGGTACCCTTTGCTTACTCTTGGCTCTGTGCTCAAGGATCACTGGTCGTGCTCAAGGACCACGGGTGGTGCTGGGAATCGGACCAGGCTTGGCTGTGTGCATGACTTGATCACTTGATCACTTGACTTCCCGTTAGTCATCGATTTGCTCGAGCGGGCGCCAGTAACGTCTCCATTTGTCCCTGTCGCGTGCTAGTGTAGCCCAATGGCATCTGTCCGCTCCGGGAACATGAAGGGCCTCGAACCGATCGTTCATGATCTTGACGAAGAAGTCTGACCATCTGGTAGGTGGGCAGCCACGCTGTCTTTTGACATCCCGTGGGATCCAGTCGGTAACAGCTCTAGTCCAGCGGTCGTCTTTAAATCTCATTACGTGACCAGCCCATCTGATTTTCGACACCTTGGCAAATGAGACAGCGTCCCTGATCCTTGATCGTCGATGGATGTCAGAACTCCGGATTCATTCTCTCATTTGAGTGAAACGTGATATTCCAAGCATAGCTCTTTCAATTCCTCTTCGGGAGACCCGAATAGCGTTCTCATCCTGTTTGCGTAGGGCCCAGTGTGCATGACAAGTGTCTTATTTGTTTTTTTGTTTTTGTCTTTTTGTGCCACATCCGTCAGTGCTCAGCGATCACTCCTGGTAGTGCCCAGGGGACCATATGGCATGCTGGGAATTAAACTCAGGTCGGCTGTGTGCAGGCACGCACCCTCCCCTCTGGTACTATCGCTGGCATCGGTCTATTCAGGTGATGGCCACGTCCAGCCAACTTGGAGAACCGCTGTTCTACAGGCTGATTTTTCCCAAGCCAACCATTTCGGCCCCGTCCCCTGCCCCCTTCTCTTGATTCCTGCCAACCCGAGCACCTGCTGGGTGCCAGGCATTTCTTGGGGCACTGCCCACACTCAGGCAGGTAGAGGGGAAGCCAGAGTCTCAGGTCATGGGAAAAGAGAAGCCGACTGCATCTTCTCACACTGGTCGAAGTCGTTCATCCAGCAAATATTGATTGGGCTTTGCTGTGTTCTAGGCATTAAGGAAGCAAAATAAAGAACTAGAAAGACATCTAATCCAGACCTAGAGAGTCACCAGGGTTTATGGGAAGAATTACATACAGACTTTGCTTAATCTGCAAGATGGTCTCATTGTAGGTGAAGGCTGAAGTGGCGGAGAAGGAGAGAGGGAGAGAGAGGGAGGGGGGATGGGGGAGGGAGGAAGAAAGACAGATAGAGGGGGCGGGGAATGGAGAGGATGAGGGGCAAGAAGAGAGATAAAACCTCCAAAGACATGTCAAACTGAACCTCCCAGAAGAGAGAGACCCCACCGCACCCCAAACTCCTGGAGAGGCCGATGAAGAATGCCCAGAATAGAGGTGCCCCTCTAGGAGTTTCTTACTCTTTTTTTTTTTGATGAGGGCACACCCAGCGATGCTCAGGGGTTGCTACTGGCAGGGCTTATGGGATGCCAGAGATTGAATTTGGGTTGATTGCGTGCAAGGCAAGCGCCCTACTACCTGCTGTATTGTCTCTCTGGTCCCAGTCCAGGAACATTTTCTTTTTTTTTTTTTTTTTTGGTTTTTGGGTCACACCCGGGGATGCACAGGGGTTACTCCTGGCTCTGCACTCAGGAATTATCCCTGGCGGTGCTCAGGAAACCATCTGGGATGCTGGGAATCGAACCCGGGTAGGCCGTGTGCCAAGCAAACGCCCTACCTGCTGTGCTATCACTCCAGCCCAGGAGCATTTTGAAGTGGAAACCACTTGGATTCAGAGAGGAGTAGGAGGAGAGTCTGTGTGGAGACTCAGTGAAGATGGGCCAGTGATGCATGGGCTGGAGTGGGGGCTGTGACCATGGCAGGAGAGGTGGCAGGGAGGAGGCTGCCTCTTCATACTTGCAGAAAAACTGCCCAGCCCATGAAGAAAGATCAGGGACCTCTCGGGAAGCCTTTCACCCAGCGCATCTTGGGAAAAATCTTACAAAGGTGAAGAAGCTGCTACATCAGGGCTTACAGAGAAGAAAGAAGAAAGATGCTGATGCACTGTGGTCCATTTGTGTTTCTGTCAATGGTGTGGTGACGGCTGGGGATCTCACACATCTAGTTGTGGTGTCCACCAGGAACTAACTGCACCTTTGGTGCTGAATGACTCACGCTCAAGGTGCTCTCGGGAAAACCACCAAGAAAACAAAATAGCAGGTCCTATCAATAAATCCGAAGGCTTAAAAGTTTAGCAAAA
Organism: Sorex fumeus; assembly: GCF_029834395.1. Classification (NCBI taxonomy): domain Eukaryota; kingdom Metazoa; phylum Chordata; class Mammalia; order Eulipotyphla; family Soricidae; genus Sorex; species Sorex fumeus. The sequence goes on from NW_026606110.1 coordinate 142,759, forward strand.
CTCATGACTCCCTCTCACCCCAGCACCCCACCCAAAGTCTGGTTGTATTCCTTTACTGGTGGTGCTCACATGGGTGCTGGCTGGGGGCGGGTGCTTCACTTGCCACACCCCTAGCTGTGGTGTTAGCATCTTCTTAGTTGCAGGACTCGCCAGGGGTCATTCCATTCGTCGTGTCGCTCACACGCTCAGCAGCAGGGCTGGGAATGTGGCAGCAAAGACATCAGCTCCTTGCTCAGTCCATGCGGTTCTGGCATTGGGGTCAATTCACAGCATCGTGCTTGCAGGGAAGTGACTAAGTCTCCTTACTCTCACTCCGCATCCCACTTATGGATGTTTGAGGGTAAAAAGGAACTCCAAGGGGCTGGAGCGATAGCACAGCGGGTAGGACATTTGCCTTGCACACAGCCAACATGGCCGACACAGGTTCGATTCCCAGCATCCCATATGGTCCCCTGAGCACCTCCAGGAGTGATTCCTGAGTGCATGAGCCAGGAGTAACCCCTGAGCATTGCCGGGTGTGACCCAAAAAGCAAAAAAAAAAAAAAAAGAAACTCCAAGCTGGATGTTAGACACACAGTCTGCCTCTGTCAGTGAGAAAAATAAATTGTGGCATGCCGTGTGAGGATCCAGGGACTGTCATTACTGGTGGCTATTGTCTCTAGTGGGGAAGCACCAGAGGGAAGACCAGCGAAACACCCATTGAGCTGGAACAGAGAACTCAAGTTTGGGAAGGAAGAAGAAGACCGCAAGTAAGGGTACCGTTTGATGCCTGCTCTTTCTAGAAATATGTATTTTCTTCAGTTTGGTAAGCTGCCTGAGAAGGGAGAGTCATGGCTTTCAATAAGGGTGTTTTTGAAATTGGAAAGGAATGTTCCAAGGAAATCTTTGTGACGCTCATCTACAATGTTGGATCTCAGCTAAAGCCTGAAATTGTGAGAGGGATGGAAGCAAAAACCCAGCAAAAGTGTGTAGAGAGGAAGAGGAGGGTGAGAAATGAAAAATGGTTTCTTCTAAAGGAGAGAGGGTGCCCCTAAATGCTGGGGGAACTAACTAGAAAACCAACATCGATAGCGGATCCTGTTGATAAACGCAAAGGCTCTTCCTGAAAGTTTAGCAAACCTCACGACTCCCCTCCCACACCACCACCCCATCCAAAGTCTGATGAAAGGAAAGACGGAACAAAATTTCGACAAGATTGGAAACGGAAAAAAGTCAAAAGTCATAATCACAGCCAGAGAGATGATATAATGATTAAGATAATTTATTACATGCAAACTCTATGACAATGAATTCGATCTAGAGGAAATAATCAAAGTTAATCCAAGTAAAAACCTGAACAGCTAATTAGAGTAGAAGAGAAGAAAAAGTGTTAAAAAAATCTACCATTCAAAAGAGGGTATTGGACAGATAGTTCCATAGCTCAGTTTTCTAATATTCATAGAATAGATAATATCAGCGCTGATTAATTAATTCTAAAACCAGGGAAATAATGAAAAGCTTCAATTTATTTTATGAAGGAAGCATAATTTTAGTGCTAAAATCTGATAGAGATAATAAAAAAGGGACTATAAACCAGTCCTATAGTCATAGAGGTAAAAATCTGAAGTAAAATATTAATAGAATCTTGCAACGTGGCAAAAGAATAATATGCTGAATCCAAGAAGTGTTCTAGACTTTCAAAGCTTAGCATAAAGAAATATTAACCTTAAGAGATATTTTCATCAATAAAGATGAAAAACCATATCATCCGATCAATAGTTCCTGAAAAGGCACTTGATAAAATTCAGCAGCCATCCCTACTAAGTAAAGCTTTAAAGAAAACAGAAATAGAACGAGGACTGTTTAATATAAGAAATCCTCCTTATCACAAAGCAGGATATTTGTTAAATATCATGCAATTTAACAAAACATCACAAGCACTTCCATTAAAACCAAGAACCAGCCACTAATGCCTGCCGTCACCAGCATAATTTCATATTTTCTTCAATTTGGACAAATGTCCTAAGGTTACAAAAATAAGCGATTAGTACAAACATTTGAACAAAAGAAGTAAAGCATTAAATAATAGTTCATTTTGCTCAAGATTCATCTTTCCCAAATTTGGGGACCTGCTATTATCATTACTAGTTAATGTGGCCTTGGAAATTTTCAGGAACTTTGAAGGTAAAGAAACTCTTTGGTCAAAACCAAAAATTAAGTAATTGATATCAATATTTTACAACATTTTCTTCCAATAATGATCTGATTGCAGGGTTGGAGAGATAGTACAGTGTGCAGGGCAATTACTTCACATGTGGTTGATTGAGGTTCAATCTCTGTGACCACGTATGGTCATCTCAAATACCACCAGGAGTGAGTCCTTGAGTATAGATCTAGGACTAAGCCCTGGGCACCACCAGTTATGCCCCAGCCCCCACCGAAAGATATATGTTTGCATTATCAGAACATCCCAAGAAACTCTCATTTGAAAAAACAAATTGATAAAATTCTGGTGAGGTGGCAACATTTGCAAAAATGCATATGAAATGAATCACTTAGTCACTTGTCTATATTATTGTCTATTCATCTGAAAATAGAAATGAAAAACTATTTTATTAATTATAGTGATAAACCTGTAAAATATCGAGGGATAAAGTTTTAAAAGATGGAGGAAAATCCTAACACCATAAAATCTGTTCTAAGGAGTTTACATAAAAGAGTAGTTCTGAGGGGTGATGATGTGGCTTGGTAGGGTTCTTGCCTGCCATCTGGGAGCCCCTGGCACAGAGAACGCCCCAAAACATTCTTGTTAGGATGCTTGGTTACTTCAATTTAAGAAAATTTAAAAAATAAAAATATGAGGGATACTGAGATCCGTGGTGGTGGGAAATGGGCACTGGTGGAGGGATGGGTGTTTGATCATTGTATAATTGAAACCCAAGCACAAAAATGTGTAAGTCTGCAACTGTACCTCATGATGTCTCACTATTAAAAATTTTTTAATAAAAAAAATAAAAAAGTTCATGCAAAAAATATGACAATATTGTATCCACTCGTCAAATACATAAATGAATAAATTAATTTAGCATAAAACTTTATTTTCCCTCCTAAATCTAAACCCAATGCAAGCCCAGCTACAATTCCATCAGGGTTCTTATGATAAATGATTTTGATATACAGCAAGCATACGCGGACCAGCTGTACCTACAGAAAATCACCCCTGTCATCAGCACCCAGCACCCCCTCAGGCCCTGCCCAGCCCCTCTTCCCCCTAGGGTGGCCTGCTATTGTGATTTCTAACACCAGAGACTTTTGGTTTCTACAACAGGTTTTGTCTTTTTGGATTTTTTTTTTTTTGTTTTGGAGTCATACCCAGCAGTGTTCAGGACTTACTCCCGGCTCTGCGCTCAGGGATCACTCCTGGCGGGGCTCAGGGGACCATATTGGGTGCCCGGGATCAAACCACCATGGGCTTCGTGCAAGGCAAGAGTCCACCCGCTGTCCTATCGCTCTGGCCCAGGTTTTGTTTTTTTTGATATGGATAAAATGTACTTAAAACTTACATGAAGAAATAAATGTCCCTAAGAGAAGGAAAACTGGAAAAAGAACAGTAAAGGGAGGCCTAACAGTGAAGGAGGCATAACTTTGACAAAATGACCTTGGGGGCACTCTGGAAAAAGTCATTATGAAATGATTGCGCATCCATGCTTGAAAAGATACCCTTCCCCCAAACCACCACCTAAGAGGAACAGAAGAGAGCAGGGGAGACAGATTCCAGCAGAGTTCTGATCAGCAGGGGACAGATTATTTAATACAAGGACCAGCTGTTCTCGGCATTCTCGCCATCCATGTTCTTCAACCTGTGGTCCAAACACTGGGGCCAGTCCTTGGAGATTTCCTGGCAGCCCACCAAAAATTTCCCCCAACCAAGGCAGCAGCAGATGTCGCACCAGCTAAAAAGTGTAATTTTTATAGCATGGGACTTAATAGATCAAATGCTCTCTCTATTGGGCTTTATTTCTGTCTGAGCCATCAATCACTCTATTCCGCAGGAGTAAGGTTGAATGCTGGTCTGGCTGAGTATGTGGGCTCCCGTGATCTCCATGTATGGACACCATTTCTAGACACACACAGGACTCTTTGCATTGATATAAAATGTATGACTTCGAGATAAACAAAAATCTTGGGGCTAGAGTGATAGCACAGTGGGTAGGGCGTTTTCCTTGCATGCAGCCAACTCAGGTTCGATTCCCAGCATCTCATATGGTCCCCCAAGCACCACCAGGAGTAATTCCTGAATCCAGAGCCAGGAGTAACCCCTTTGCATGGCCGGGTATGACCCCCAGAAAAAGCAAAAAAAAAAAAGAACTCAGCTAATACATTCGTTGGGGAGATTTGTTTTCCGGGACAGAAAACCCAGACATCTGAAAACAAAAGCCTCACTAAAAGAAAATCAGAAAGTGTCAGATTTGGGGGAAATGAATAATAATAGTAAAAAAATAAATAAAACCACCAAAACTCCTATAGATTGGTAAAATTGGTAAGCCTAAAGAACCCAGGGCTGGAGAGATAGCCCACAGATAAATGATGATTAACAATCAGGTCACAGGTCACAGTCCTCCCGTTATTCATCAATTTGCTCGAGCGGGCCCAGTAACGTCTCCATTGGAGACTTTGTTGTTACTGTGTTTGGCATATCGAATACGTCACGGGGAGCTTGCCAGGCTCTGCCGTGTGGGTGAGATACTCTCGGTAGCTTGCCGGGCTCTCGGAGAGGGGCGGAGGAATCCAACTCGGAAATCTCCTACAGAGTGATAAAAGAAAAAAAAGAACCCAGGTGAGGCTGGAGCAATAGTATAGTGGGCAAGGCATTTGCCCATTGCACACAGGCTGACCAGGGTTCAATCTCTGGCTCCCCAGATAAGCCCCCGAGCCCACCAGGAGGGGCGCATGAGTGCAGGGCAGGGAGCAAGCTCTGAGCATGAGTGTGGAACTAAATCAAAACCAAACAATAATATAATAAATATAATAATATAATAAATATAAATAAGGTAAGCTCCCCGTGATGTATTCGATATGCCAAACACAGTAACAACAAAATCTCCAATTGGAGACATTACTGGGCCCGCTCGAGCAAATCGATGAATAACGGGAGGGCCTTTACCTTTACCTATAATAATATAATAAATATAATAAAACCAAACGATAATAAAACAATAATCTAGGGCTGGGGAGAGAGCTCAGGGGGCCTGCCTGCACCATCTCGCCCAGCCAAACATCAATGTGCCCCAGCCCCTTGACTGAGTATCCCCAGGAAAGGCCTGGGGATCCTCTGACCCCTGCTTGGGAAGTCTTCTCCCCAGAAAAAGAAAACCCGAAAAATCAAAATAATTCAATTAGGTAACAAAAAAGAAAAACTAAGGGACCCAATGACAAAAAAAGATGCACCCTTTCCCAAATGGAATAGGTCATTCACAGAAAAGCAAATCCAAATTCCACAGCCTGAGTTCATCCGCTGTCTGAAAACTGCAAATGAAGTTTCCAGCCAAGTGTGGGTGAGGACAGGCTGGTGGGAAGGAGTGGCACATGAGTTATGATAAGGCCGCTGCTGGTGGGCACGGGGCTGAGACGAGGGCCGTGACGTTTGGGTGCTCAGGGTCTGTGGAGTTCGAGAATAAATTTGAGAACGCACATGCCTTTCATCCTCGGTAGTTTTTTAGTAGAAAGAAAAGCGTCGCCATTTTTAGCGGATTATTCATAACAAGCAATACAAAATTAATGGTTTTGGTTCTGCTTTGGGGGGCACGTTTTGGGATTTGGGGTGGAAACATTTAAAATACGATGGTGGGGAGGTGCCACGGTGGTGGGATGGGTGTTTGGATACTGAATGTAATGAATTATTGTGAACAACATTATAAAAATAAAATTAAATTAAAAAAAGGAAAAGCGTCAGTCCAGAAGTGCTTGGGAATATTTATTGCTTTGGTTTGTGGCAAGGCAGAAACTTCGAGGAAATAACCAGCAATGGAGAAAGTTGATAATGAATAAATAATGGACACATCTTGAGGTTTTTCAGTGTGAATTATTACATAGTCCATTTTAAAAATGGAATTGACCCATGCCAGGTAACTGAGAGGAATTTCTGCAGGTAACTTTTGGGTAGGAAATAGAAGAAATGGAAAAGGCAGGAAGGCATGGCTGGGTTGAGGTGTGGCATGAGGGTAGAGCAGGGCCTTGCACGCAAGAGACCTGGGTTTGATCCTGACACCACACACACACACACACACACACACACACACACACACACAGACCACTCGAGAAAAGAATAGACATGACCTAATTTTTCCAGAGAGCAATGAACTCTGTAAGCCCTAAATATATGGAGAATATGAAATAAATACATACTTCTGAATGTCTAAACTGCATGTAATTGTAAATAATTCTGTGAGCATGGGGAAAACTCAGAGCTTATTAGCGTCTGGTTATTTGGGGCACGGATTGAAGGAGAAAGCTGGGGAGTCCCTCTCCTTTCCCAAATCACATCATTACGAGTAGAGAGCGCTGTAGTCACCCCAATGTTAGGGAAGTTCTGTGTCTAGAGGGGAGGTCCCTGCCGTTTGGGTTACGGGTGGGTCGTGGGCCATCCTAGGGCTCATGGCCCACTTTGGTCGGCCAATGCCCACCAAAGCCCAGAGTTCTGAGTTGTTAAGAATTAGCTCTACCAGGCTCTTGATGAGGGTCTCGGGATCAATCCACGTTCGCATCCTTGTCTCCACGTCTGAAATTTCTTTGTTGGGATGTCATGGGAGCAAGATGGGAACGTTTCTGAACCAGGGGTGGTTGGACAACCCTGTCAGTCTCACAAAATCTCACCCGATTGTCTGGCTGTAGGTCGTGGATTTCCTTCCTGCTGTTGTGTGGGGGTCACAGCCACCTGTGCTCAGGGCTTACCCTGGCTCTGTGATCAGATGTCACTCCTGTGTGGACTCTCGGCGCCACATGGGTGCCAGGGCATGGACCTTGGTCAGCCGCATGCCAGGCGAAGGCCCTGCCCGCTGAAATACCCCTCAGGCCCCAGAAAGTGGTTGACTTAAGCAGCAAAAGTGGAAAAGCGTTGCTTCGATGATCAGGAACTTCATGTACATTTCACTTCCAAAAACATTGATTAAAGGGGAGAAAATAACGTGCCCGCTCGCCCTGTCTGCTGGACCCTGCCTGTCCCCTTTCCCGTCCCAGCTTCTGTCCCGCGTCCCCATAGCTCAGGGGACAGGCTGTGGGCTGTAACTTGGCTCCTCGGGGAGGGTGAGAAAGGGGACTGAAGAGGAGAGGCACGTTGCACCGGTGGGCGGAGGGATGGGGGCCGCGGCTCACGGGGGTGGGTTTGCTCACCCACAAGCATGTCCTCTCACGTATGACAGCCCAAGGTAATTCTGGCACCAGCCGCCTTCGGCAGCCTGTCCCCCTCGTCACTCTGAGTCACCGGCCCCACCGGTAGCAGCAGCTGTTACCGGCACCCCCACGAAGCCAAGAGCCTGCGCTCGGGACCCCCCGTTAGCTGGGGTGCAGGCAGGGGCGGGGTGCGGAGGGCACACGCGGCTGATCTCTCCAGTGGCAGCTGGGAAACAGGAGCTTCTGCGTCCTTTTCTCCCCTGGGTCTACAGCCCAGGGCACAGCCCATGCAGGCACAGCAAGGTGACATTTCGTTAAAACCCAGAGATCGAAGCACCAGGGAGTCTGAATGGCAGAGGCAGAGAATCACCTGAGGAAAACAACTCTCCCAGCAGCAGCACCTTTTGGCCACTGGGCCACAGAGTGCAAGACCCCAGAGAGAGTGCTCAGTCCTCCCCAGGCTGAGGGGGCTGGGGAGGTGGGGGTGGGGCAGGATGGCCAGTGGGGACCCGTCTTGGCTTTGCCTAAGCTCTTTGCAGAGCTGAACTGGACTTTTAATTCATTTATTATTATTATTATTATTATTATTATTATTATTATTATTGGCATATTGAATACTCTCGGTAGCATGCCAGGCTCTCCGAGAGGGGCAGAGGAATCGAACCCGGCTCGGCCAGGCTGGCTGCACGCAAGGCAGGCGCCCTACCGCTGTGCTATCACTCGGGACTGGAGCGATAGCACAGCGGTGGGGCGTTTGCCTTGCACGCAGCCAACATGGCCGACCCGAGTTCAATTCCTCAGCCCCTCTAGGAGAGCCTGGCAAGCTACCGAGAGTATCTCGCCCGCACGGCAGAGCCTGGCAAGCTCCCCGTGACGTATCCGATATGCCAAACACAGTAACAACAGAGTCTCCAATGGAGACTTTACTGGGCCCGCTCAAGCAAATCGATGAACAAAGGGGGGACCGTGACCGTGATTATTATCATTATTATTATTATTAATAATATTAATAATGATAATAATCATTATCACACATAATAATCATTATCACACATTATCACACCCACCACCTGGCCCCCTGGCGCCGTGTAATCCCATCAACGGCCAAGACTCAGAGACTATAAAAATCCAGCTCCCGGACGAGAACAGTGCAGTCTCTGCCCCCGCGCCTCGGTGTTCCTTCCCGGAGTCCCTTGGAGGGGAGCGGGTTGAGCTTTCCTCCCCGCCCCGGCCAGGGCTCCGGCAGCCGAAGACCTCCAGGACCAGCCACTACCATGCTGAGACCACTCTCCGCACACATGAAGGTACTGGCAGAGGGACAAAGCCACGCGGGTTCCGGGGCCGAGATCTCCAAGCCTACTCGGATTGGAGTCGAGCATCTTCCACCCAGATCCTCCAAATTCCAGTAGGCGGGGGTCACACCCACCACCTGGCTCCCTGGGGCTGTGTAATCCCATCAACGGCCAAGACTCAGAGACTATAAAACCCAGCTCCCGGAACCTGCAAACACGGCCGCGCGACATCTTATTACATCTTATTATCTCATTCCTACTTTGGACAAACTGGCAGGCTACCAAATGTAGCCTGCCCACAGGGCAGAGTCTGGCAAACTCCCCATGGCGTACCCAATATGCCAAATACCAGTAACAATGATGGGTCTCATTCTCCTAAAGAGCCTTGAATATAATCTCAGGGCTAGGATGAAAGAGACGTTACTGGGGCCTGCTCGAGGCAATCGACGAATAACAGGATGATGAAATGAAATGAAATGAAAATTATTATTATTGCTTTTGGCGGGCCATACACAGCAGCACTCAGGGCTTGCCCCTCATTCCGCATTCAGGGATCACTTGTGGCCTGGCACAGGGGTCTGTGGCAGGATCGAACCCAGGTTGGCTGTGTGCAAGGCAAGAGCCCTCCCCACCATCCTACAGCTCTGGGTCCCAGGGCTGAACTGGGTTCCTCTAGGCTCGGTCGGGCCGTCTGCAGACCCCTGGGCACCGTCCGGAGGTGGGTGGCACTGGAGGACGCCCGCTGGCCTCTTTTGGAGCCAGACTCCTGTGTCTGCCATTGGGATGCCATGATTCAGGCTGGCGTGCCGTTGGTCCCAGGGCGAGGCTAGGGAAGTTCCTTTGGGACTGGAGGTCACTGTTGAGCTTAGGGCAGAACTATTGTTGAGTGTGTTGGAAACACAGAAACACGGGTTTGGGTGCAGCCCGGTTGGCTCTCAGGGGCAAATGACTCCTTTTCCTCAGGCCTCAGTTCTGAGCTTCTGAGAGGTGATGACCCTGGGGCTCTGGGCTGGAGGGGGGCGTGAAGCAGGGGCAGCAGGCCGAACCCCGAGGAAGGAGAGCAAAAGGGCCTCGGACTGGGCGAGCTGCAGGGCTGAGGGGATGCCTGGACATTGCCCACAGACTGGCCCGGTGCCCGCAGGGTCTGGCTGCTCTAGGATGCCCATGCCTGCCACTGATCTGGGTTCCCAGCCCTGGGTATTTGAGCGGCATCTGGTTCTTGGCGCTTGTGAAAGAAGGCACAGCTAGCACAGGGAATCCCTGGACTTGAACCACCTCAGTGCCCCAAGGCCAGGTAAGACACTCCTCCCGGGCCGTGGTTTCCATGGGACCTGGCCTCTGTCCTCATGGTGCTTCTCGCCCCTCAAGGTGCTGGCCTCTGCAGCCACTGGGCTGGCACTTGGCTCAGATCTGAGTCACCCCGGGAATGTTTGCAAATGGTGGCAACGTACCACACTAAAGCCAATTGAAGGGCACCTCTGACCTCTGTCCAGCATGGGTCAATCTCAGAGAATGAGACAAACACACGAGGACTGTCCAAGCTTTAGGGTGGCCTGAGCAGCTGTGAGAGAGCTCCCAGGGCTCATTTAGTCAATGCAGTGTTGCTCTCCCACCCGGGTCCTGAAGTTATGCTTCAGCTGGCAGAGACGTGTAGGACCAACAGTGAGCACACCAGCTTTCATTGGTCCATTAAGAGCAGGATCTGGGAGATTCCCCACAGCCAATCAGCACCACCCTGAAAGTAGAGAGTCAAGGTGTGACAATTTTCTCTTCTCTTCTTGCCTTTGGCGTCCTTTATCTCTGAAAGACCCTAACCTGTTGTATTCTATTCTTTCCTGGGTGCACGTTTTCTGCCCCCAATTTTCTTGCCTGGGCACATGTTTGCTGATCCTTTATCTAAAACTATTTTTTACCCAGGAGACTATCTCAACCTGGGTGTTTTTGTTGGGAGGATAATTTCCAACCGTTACCCACACCCAGCGTGCCTTGAATAGTAAGTACCAGGGCTGGGAAATAGATGAGTAGGAATTCAGTGTCTTGTACTTCTAGGACTTCCCTTCCAGCTCGACAGACAAATGTGCACCAAAGACAAATATATATCTCAAACATCCTCTATGTGCCATGTCCCGTCTTATTGACTGTGAGCCCCAACTTTGGCAAGGTTTGCATTTCTAGTTCTTTGGAGATATGAATACACAGGGGAAGGGGGTACATGGAGGATACAGCAGAGTGTGTGTTTGTTTTACCGTCTCTGGGAAGATGACTCTGGGAAGACTTTCTGGAGGGAGCAACTGTTTAAACTCTTAGGTCTGTGGTCAGGACATAGTATGTGGTGTGTGTTTTGAGTGTGTGTGTGTGTGTGTGTATGTGTGTGAGTACATATACATCTCAATCTAGACAAAAAGGTAGATACAGCTATGAGGATAGTACTGTAGCACTGTCTTCCCATTATTCATTGATTTATTCGAGCAGGCACTAGTAATGTCTCCACTGTGAGACTTGTTGTTACTGTTTTTGGCATATTGACTACATCACGAGGGGCTTGCCAGGCTCTGCTGTATGGGCGGGATACTCTCGGTAGCTTGCCCGGCTCTCTGAGGGGGATATGAGGATAGAGATGGATAAATAGATGGATGGGTATGGGGTTGAAGGATGGATGAATGGAAAATAGTTGAGTGAACAGGTGGGTAGATGATGGATGGATGGATGGATGGATGGATGGATGGATGGATGGATGGGTAGGTGAATGGACTGATGAGTAGATGGGTAGATGGATGAGTGGGTGGATGAATGGGTTGTGTTGATTTGGTGGGGGAAAGGATCACCTGTTGTTGCTCAGGACTTACTCTTACCCTCATCTCAGGGAACACTTCTGGTGGTGCTTAGGGGATCATGTGTGGTGCCAGGGATCAAACCAGGGTGGACCGTATGCAAGTCATGTATCGTAGTCCTTGTACTATTTTCCCTGCATAGATGAAAGGATGGGTGGATGGATGGATGGATGGATGGATGGATGGATGGATGGTTAGACCAATATCTTGAGCCATGCCATGAAAATGAACAAGAGTTACTTGGGCCATGTAAAGGAGTGCTTCTCACAGTGTGAATAGCCCAGGTCATTTAAGGACACTGCTGAACTGACCAAACAGAGATGTGGAGACCAGCATGAGTAACCACTGGCCTCTCTAGGGAGAGGGGCGTGGCCACACAGGGTGGCCTCCACGTCCATCTCCATCCTTCAGCACTGGCTCCCCTAACCACCAGCCAGTCCATAGCTGATTCATCCTGGTCGGTTCATGGCAGTGCATCCCCGGACACGGGGTCTTGTTTTTATTTTTTTATTTTTTGCTTCTCACACACCCAGCCACCTCCTCAGGAGCAGACAGGCTGCCTCTCCATCCCCCATCACACCATCTGTAGCACAAAGCGACATCAGGGATTCAGCACGTCCCAGGAGCATGTCCACAGGTGGCTGGGGCTCTTCTATAACCAGCACAAACAATCGGTCTGAAGCACTTTCTAATTTTATTCTGTAAAACCTCTCTCCTCCCTTCTGTGGCTCTGAGTCCCCCTGAATGACGACATGCATTTTCCTTGGAGGCGCTTCCATTAGGAAAACTTCTCACACCCATCTCGGGCTTGTTGGAACAAACCAGGAAACTCCTCAGCTAGTTTTCCTCTTCTGACATATCTGATTTACAGATCGAATAACTGGAAGCCTGAATACACTCTAGTGACTTTTTTGTTTTTTCTTTGCACTCCAGAGGCTCACGGGGAGAAGGGTGACGCACAGGGACCCAGCTGCTCCCATCAGGAGAATGGAAGAGCTCCACGTCCCTGAAAGAAAGGCGGGGCTGGCCGTGCTGTGGCAAGGGCTCAGCAGACAGAAGGATGCTGGGCACTGAGATGATCCCAGGTCACCAGCCAAGGCTGCAAAAGGCCCAACTTCTGTCATGTGTGTTCCCCACACCCACCCTGGGACACAGATCAGTGAGCCCTGAACCAGGGTGAGAAGTCTAGAAGGAAGCGGGACTGGAGAGCTGACAGGGAAGCAATGACTATGGGCAATCAGAGAAGGAGGGAAGGAAGACCTTGGCTGATGCCAAAGGACACCCCCAGTGGCCGTTAGGTCTCCACTCTTGGCCTCCTATGGACTTCCTGTGGCGTATCTTTTTTCCTTTTCTTCTTGGGTCACACCCAGCGGTGCCCAGGACTTATTCCTGGCTCTGCACTCAGGAATTACTCCTGGCGGTGCTTGGGGGACTATATGAAATGCCGGGGATCAAACGCAGGTCGGCCGTGTGCAAGGCAAACACCCTATCTGCTGTACTATCTCTCGGCCCCCCTGTGGCATATATTTATTTTTATAAATAAATACTTCAAACACCATGGTTTGCAAAGTTGTTGATAATAAGGTTGTTATGGGCTTTCGACATTCCAAAATTAGTCCCACCTACTTGATTGTTCTTCCTACCACCACTATTCCCGTTTTTCCAATCCCAAGCCTGCCGCTTTCGCAGGTACACAATAATTTGTTTTGTATCACTTGTTGCAACTAAACGGTCAAAGAAATTATCAAAAATAATGATCAGGGCTAGAGCGATAGCACAGCGGTAGGGCGTTTGCCTTGCACGCAGCCAACATGGCCAACCCGAGTTCGATTCCTCCGCCCCTCTCAGAGAGCCCAGCAAGCTACTGAGAGTATCTCGCCCGCACAGCAGAGCCTGGCAAGCTCCCCGTGGCGTATTCGATATGCCAAACACAGTGACAACAAAGTCTCCAATGGAGACGTTACTGGGCCCGCTTGAGCAAATCGACGAACAACGGGAGGGCCTTTACCTTTACCTTTAATGATCAGTAAAAGAAAATTTGTGGAAATTGTTATATCTCATCCCAAGGTTGTTGTTAAGTCCTTGTCTGAGGATTTACTAAGATGTTTGTCACTAGTTGAGCTGCCTGTGCTACTGTTTTTGTTTGTGGAATTTAGTAGGCCTCCATGTGGCTTTCCCATTTATTTTGGTGTGCTCTGACTGGGATTTCAATATTGTGGAATCTGGTGGTATTGCACGGCCCAGAAACTTCAGGATCTGCAGAATGAGGCTGATGAGTTGACAAGGCAGTAGAGGTGGGAGGAGGGGTTCTTGTGACCTATATTGAATGTTCCAGAACATTTGTAACTAGAAACCTGGGTTGAATGCTTCAACAGTCCCACTAAATAGATGGGCATCTTCGATTTTTTTTAAAGCATTTCATCACTTATTTTCAGGGAAATCTGAGATGACAATGAGATATCACTTCTCACCAGTGAGAATGGTCACTGTCACTGTCACTGTCCTCCCGTTGTTCATCGATTTGCTCAAGCGGGCCCAGTAACGTATCCATTGTGACACTTGAATACTGTGTTTGGGCATAGTGAGAATGGTACGTATTAAAATGTCCAGAAACAGCCTGTGTCGGTGGGGATGTGGTGAAAAGGAACAGTCATTCATCGCGGGTGGGAATACTGTATGACTCAGCCTCTATGGAAATAGACGTGAGAATTCTTTAAAAAAGATATTTTTAAAAATAAGATCTTCCATATGACCCAGCAATCTCCACACAATAACATCCACTAGAAAAGATATATGCTCACCTTTGTTCATAGCAGGACTTAGTACAATCGGAGGGATGTAGGAAGAGCCTGGGCGATGTCTGATGACAGAAGAGTGGATAATGGAGTTGTGGTCTATACACACAATGAAGTACTATGCAGCCACAAGGAAGGGTAAAATCATGCAACTCTCTGCAACTTAGACGGAAATGAAGTTGTTCGTGTTAAGCGAAGTGAGTCAGAAGGACAAGGACAAATGCCAGATGTTCTTGCTTATTTGTGGTGTATAGACATGTCCCGGGGCTGAGATCTCCAAGCCTACTCGGATCGGGGCTGAGCATCGTTCACCCAGATCCTCCAAATTCCAGTAGGCGGGGCTCACACCCACCAACTGGCCCCCTGGTGCCATGTAATCCCATCAACGGCCAAGACTCAGAGACTGTAAAAACCAGCTCCTGGAAGAGAACAGCACAGAGTCTCCTGCCCCCGCGCCTGGCTGTCCTCGCCGGGGCCCCTTGGAGGGGAGCGGGTTGAGTTTTCCTCCCTGTCCCGGCCAGGGCTCTGGCAGCCGAAGACCTCCAGAACCAGCCACCACCAAGCTCAGACCACTCTCCGCACACATGAAGGTACCGGCAGAGGAACAAAGGCACACGGATCCCAGGGCTGAGATCTCCAAGCCTGCTCGGATCGGGGCTGAGCATCCTCCACCCAGATCCTCCAAATTCCAGTAGGCGGGGGTCACACCCACCAACTGGCCCCCTGGTGCCGTGTAATCCCATCAATGGCCAAGACTCAGAGACTATAAAACCCAGCTCCCGGAACCGCGCGACATCTTATCATCTCATTCCTACTTTGGACAAACTGGCAGGCTACCGAAAGTAACCTGCCCACACAGCAGAGTCTGGCAAACTCCCCGTGGCGTCCCCAATATGCCAAATACCAGTAACAATGAAGGGGCTCATTCTCCTAACTCTGAAAGAGCCTTGAATATGGCACTTTTTCAAAAAAATCTCAGGGCTAGGATGAGGGAGACGTTACTGGGGCCTGCTCGAGGCAATCGATGAATAACAGGATGGTTGTGATTGTGATTGATTGTGATAGAGTAACATATCCAGGGCATGGAGGGTGTAAAAATGAGCAAACCCTAGGCTTTGGATCGCAGAAATGAAAATTCCAGAGATGGAGAGAAATGGCAGGGAGCAAGTGAGGAAAGGCGCTCCGGAAGTAACATGGGGCCAGGGCCATGGGTATTGGGCTCATCTGGTGTACAGACAAGAGATATCTGTATCTATCTAAACCACTGCAACCAAAACTACTGCAAGTCTGGGACCCAAAATACAATCATTAAACTTAAAAATGTGTGTGTCGAGGAGTCAGGTTGTGGGGTGGGAGGGCCCCTTGGCCCTTTAGTGGAGGACTGGTGGGACCGGAATTGGAACATTATGTATCTAAGACTAATAATCTGCAGCTTTGTAAATCACAGTGTCTAAATGAAAATAAGATTTTAAATTAAAAAAATCCGAAACCTTTGTTTTTGGTCATCGGAAGGGGCCATACAGATGAATACAATAAAGGCACAGACCACTCCGTACCCCCCCACTCCCCCCCGCCCTAACACACACACACTCACCATGTCATACCCTGGAGATTCAGGGGTTTCTCCTGAAGGTGTTTGTATCACCTGCAAATATAGTCTTAAAAGGTTTTTTACCCCAAAGTAGAAAATGGTATGGCCCCATGTGCTGACCGAGAAATATGTACTAACTTTTTTTTTTGACATATGGTTCCATGATGGTGCTTAATGACCAAATGATGTTTCCTGATGAAATCCTGTGGGTTTGGGAGTCACTTATTGAATTCCCTGTGGATTAGACATTTGTCCTTTTACTCTTTTGGGAACATGATGATCTGGGTTACATTGACTCCAGCTGACATGTGTCAACCTGTAGTCACGTTGATGATGACTAATTCCTAAGGGGAGAAGTGCAGAGCAAGGGATGTGCCTGTTCTGGAAGGATTTGAGTATCCTTTGTAAATGGCACCTGTGGGTGCTCTCCACGGCTGCTGGGGGCTTATAAGTGCCTCCTTTCCCTACCTTCTCCTTCAGGATATCTAATTCTGAAGACAGAGGGTCACAGGAATCAGGCAGAATTGAATAGAAGCCTCTGAAATGTATATGTTTTCTTCTGCCCTCAGCCCGTGCCACAATTCTTCTTTTCTCTTGGACGTCATCTGGGGACTCCCCTCTCCCTTTCATTAAAGCATCAGCTGGCTTGTAGGTCAAGAACATACTCACACCATTTCTGTTTTTTATACCACACAGGGATGAGCACAGAGCTTTTCTTGTGTTTGTAAAATATTTGTCACATCAAGTAAGTTCACTGAACCCTATAATCATGTCAGGACGTCTTAAGCTTTTCCCCACTTGTAACCCTTTCTCCCCCAAGAGACGCTTATGCCACCCTGAGTACACAGGTATGCAACCTTGGTGCACAAATCAAACATTTCATGATAATCACAAATATTTGTTTTTGGGCTACACCTGTGCTCAGGGTTTACTTCTAGCTCTCCACTTGCAGATCACTCCAGGGATGTTCTGGGGACCACGAGAGATGCCAGGGATTGAATGCGGGTCTGCCCCATGCTCAGAGAGCATCCTACCGCTATACTATCTCTCCAAGCCAAAGATGTTTATCTTAAAACCACACCATCACTCAGTCACATACCCCAGGATGGGTTATTCACTACAATATCGAAGCTGGGATTTGGACCCCAAGATGCTCAGGAGTTGGGAAACAGAGGTGCCGTTTGGAAGCTCTGATGAGAATTCAAACAACAGCCTTGCTTCCCACCCAGCCCTCTCCAACATTGCCCGTCACCAACTGCCCACTGGCCACTCTCCATTCAGACTCTCTCTAGGGGCCCATAGACCAACAGGCATGGTGGGGCAATACAAAAGTCCCTCCAGGACTTTATGACAGACTTGGAAGGCTAAAATGCACCTGTGGTTCTAACACCAATTGTTTGGGTTTGGTCCTCTATCAGGGACCCTAAATCTTGGGGGGCCAAAACAAATAATACCTGGTTTCGGATAAACTGGTCTGCCTGGAAAATGGTGGTAGTGGACAGAAGTTGCTTTGTAAAAGAAGGGACAAGAAGAGCAGGGAATGAGGAAGAGCATGTGAGTTGGACATGGCCAGGTGTGAGGGGACGGAGGTCAGCCTCTATGGCTGGGCTGTGTCTGATGCCTCAGCCATTGGTTGCCTGTGATCCATAAATGTTAATGAATAAATAGTAAGTAAATAAACAAAATGAAAAGTGAGTTCTCAGTCACACAAACCGCACTGCAATTGTCACAGAGGAGATAGAGGCCACCATACTGGACATTCACAGAGAGACTATTTCCGTTGTTCTAAAGAGTCCTGATGTTCAGAGGTCAGGGGTATAAATAGCTCAGTGGTAGAGCAAGAAAACTGACTGACTTTATTTTTTTAAATTTTTATCCATGTAATTTTTTTATTAAAAATTTTTTTAATAGTGAGACATCATGAGGTACAGTCACGGACTTGCACATTTTTGTGCTTGGGTTTCAATTATACAATGATCAAGTACCCATCCCTCCACCAGTGCCCATTTCCCACCACCACGGATCCCAGTATCCCTCCCACCCCCCATCCCCCCATCCCACCCTGTCTCTGTGGCAGGGCATTCCCTTTTGTTCTATCTCTCCTTTAGGGTGTTGTGGTTTGCAAAAGAAACATTGAGTGGCAATCATGTTTGGAAACTGACTGGCTTTAAATGGACAAAAACATATTTATAACATCCCCTTTTCCATTCTTGGCATATGTATGCGTGTGCACGCACACACACACACATGTACGCACACACATACACATAGTCCTTGTTCTGTTGGGCAGCACTACTCTAGGATCTCGCTGCTCAGAGCAGTGAGCGGGCCAGAGCAGCGGTTTTCCCTGCTTGTTGGAAGCTCTGCATGGGCATTTGAACATGCTCCTCACCAGCCTTCACACAGCCGCACATTCAAGTTGGTGAGTCACTCTCTCGACTGGGCGCCCTTGAAAGAGATGAGCAGGAATAGGACCACGCTGGCATCCTCTTTCTCCTCTTTAGAAACTTTCTTTCTCCTTTCCATGCCCTTGCCTCTCCAACCCCCAAATGGGACTTCGTTTCTGAGCTGAGGCGAGCTTGTTTGGGTTTCACGCGGATTTGAGATCAGGTATTGTGCCCTGCAGAGCTGTTGATGTTGTCTAACATGACAGGCGTTTCCTCCTTTTATTTAGAGTTGAATAATATTCCATTGTAAATGGCCCGTGTCTCTTAATAATGGGGGTGCGTACACCCAAGAATGGCCGAGATTAGTACCAGGAATTTTACTCCATGGCTTGGAGGCCAACCACACATACTAGGGGAAAAGGGAGCTCAGATAGAGAAGGGAGCACCAAGTAAAGGGTGTTGGGAGGATCCTCCCAGGATGGGAGAAGCATGCTGAAAGTAGACTCTAGACCAAACATGATTGCCACTCAGTGCCTCTTTTGCAAACCACAACACCCAAAAGGAGAGAGGGAACAAAAGGGAATGCCCTGCCACAGAGGCAGGGTGGGATGGGGGGATGGGGGTGGGAGGGATACTGGGATCCGTGGTGGTGGGAAATGGGCACCGGTGGAGGGATGGGTGTTTGATCATTGTATAATTGAAACCCAAGCACAAAAATGTGTAAGTCTGCAACTGTACCTCATGATGTCTCACTATTAAAAATTTTTTAATAAAAAAAATAATGGGGGTGCGTTCGGGAAAACGCCCCCACTGGGCTGTTTTGTTGTCGGGTGACCATCCTTGATTTCACAGTGGCACACACCAGGCTACAGGCCACGGGACCCCATCACCTGTGCGGATAGTGGTTCTCCCAGAGCCATCCAGGACAGCTTTAGGACACAGAGTTTGCCCTTCCATTTGCGGTCATGGCTGTTGTGACTAAAGCTGCAAACACCACGGGCAGGAAGGTGGGTCCTGAGGATGATGCTTTTATTCCCTTTGGTTCCACCAGCAGACGTGGAACCGGACTTCAGGGCAGGTCTGTTCCGAGCATTCTGCTGCCCTCCACACTGTGTTCCAGCAAGGTTGCTCTGATTTGCACTCCCACCCACAGGGAGGCAAGCACCCATGTGCACGCAGCTCATGGCTCCGTCTTAGATAAAATCCATCCTTACGGGTGGGAGATAACACCCAGCGTGGTTTGGATTTGCAGTTTTTAGATCGCTGGTGCTGTTGAGAACCGCTTTGTTGGACATCTGTGTGTCTTCTTTTGAGAAATGACTATTCAAGTCCTTCGCTCATTTAAAAAAAAATCAGTCTGTTCTCTTGCTGTTGAATGGGTTCCTTATGTATTTTGGATATTATTTGGGATCAGATATATGGCTTGCAAATTCTTCCCTCTCCCCCCCCCCATTCACTAGCTTGAGTTTTTTCTTTGTTGATGGTTTCCCTTGCAGTTCAAAAGCTTTCAAAGTTCCATACCGTCCCACTTGTGTGTGTGTTTTTCTTTTGTTTTTGAGGTCGTCTCCAAATAATTATTATCTCACGGGCATTTCTTAGCCAGGATCCATATGTCCCTCTATAGGCCCCAGGGTATGCCAAGGGGGGCACAGGTGAAAAATCATATGAAGGGGGGCATGTCATGAGACTAGGGGATACACTGGTAGGACAACTGGGGTCACAGGAAGGAAACAATGTCAGAATATCAGAAAAGAAAGCCATGGTTAGAGAGAGGTTGAGAAATGCTGACTTTAAACCAATGTCCCAAGTTTTGAGACATGCTGGTTGAGAAATGCTGATTCTAGACCAATGTTCCATTTTTAAAATAGGAATCTTACTGCTTCGGGCCTTACACTTAAGCCTTTAATGCATTTTGAGTAAACTTAAATTTGGATTTTTGTCTACAGCCATTGGTGATGGTGGGAATTCTGCTCCGAGCTCTGTGCTGAAGGACTATTCCTGCAAGCGCTGACTGGGGTCGGTCATTGCAAGATCTCTCCAGGCCCTGGATTGGACTTTGGTCTATGGAAGAAGAGAGAGTTTGATTTAATCTTTCAGCATGTATAGATTCTGATTCCCCAGCACTGTTTAAGAGATGGTCTGTTTGTGTCCTTGACATCTTAATTGAAGATTCTTTGACTGTGTGTGTGGAGATCTTATTTCTGGGTCCTCTGTTCCCTTCCACTCATCTCCATACTGCTTTGATAACCATAATCATGCTATCACAGTGTAAAAGAGCTTGAAATCAGAAAAAGTGATAACTTTGTCCTTTATTAAAATCATTTTAGGTGGCTGAAGCGATAGTACAGCAGGTAGGGTGTTTGCCTTGCACGGGGCAGAAACCGGATTTGATTCCCAGCATCCCATATGGTCCCCGAGCACTGCCAGGACTAATTCCTGAGTGCAAAGCCAAGAGCAACCCTTGAGCATCGTCGGGTGTGACCCACAAAGCAAAATAAATAAATAAAATCATTTTAGTTAATTGTGGTATCTTTGTGAGTCCCCATGAATTTTAGGATCCATTTTTAGACATCTATAAAAATGCCACTGGAGTGTTGATAGCAACTGGTGAGAACCTGTAGCTTACTTGGGATATTATGAACTTTTCAATAAATATCAGTTATTCCGTTGCATGCACACAGGCCCCCTTTTTACTTGCTCGTGTCTTCTTTAACTTCTTTCATCAGTGATTTCAAACCTGCATTTTAGAAGTTGATCCAAGTGGCAAGACCAAAGGAAGAGGGGCTGGAGCAATAGCACAGCAGGGAGGGCGCTGGCCTTACACATGACGAACCAGGGTTCGATCCCCCACATTCCATATGGTCCCACATACACCACCAGGAGTATTCCTGAGTGCAGAGCCAGGAGTAAGCCCTGAGTATAGCTGGTATGATCCCCAAACAAAAATAAACAAACAACAACAACACAGAAAGGTCCAGGGAAGAGATACTATCTATAAAGTGTTGGTTGCCACTTTGGGTGCATCTTAGAATAGAATCTCTTCTTGGAGGCTTTGGTCACTCAGAATAAAGCCCCTGCTGTTGAAGTCAAACAAACAAGCCCAGTGAGCTAATAAGGGCTAAATGTAAACCTTGCAGCAGCCCAGGAAGGCTCATGCAATAAGCACTGCCTACGTGCTCACAGAGAAGGCAGGTGGCAGTTGGTGAGTGATGAGCTCCTGTAGTACTGGGCCCGAGGGCACTGATTGGCAGCACAAGGCACGAATCACCAATCACTGTGGAAGGCCATGTGCACCAGAGGGAGGACGGAGGGTCTGTGTGGCAGGCACTGACAGGGACCACCAGGAGCCAGGCTCACTCACCTCTCTTGCCAACGTCAGCCTCGCTCAGGGGCCACCGTGTCATTTCACATCAGGAAGGCGATTAAATGAATTGCCTTAAACCAGCGCTCCATTTCATGTCTATAACACCCATAATTTGGGGTCTGAATACAATTGCAGTAAATTACACTCATCACAGAAAAAACCTCATTAGACCAATATCACTGATTTCCAAGAGTGTCGTTTTAAGCAGCCGGTATTCCCTCGCTGAAATGGTGCCTTCTTGTTTTGTAATAAGAGCTAATGGATACTTAGAAACTAGGCAGTGGCCTCTTCAGTCCTCAAATAATGAAAGTTTTCAGGAAACAGTGCCCTGTTTGGAGTAGGCCATCATTTGGACTTTTGAGAAACTTAGATCAAACGTGAAACTCAACTGGAAGTCAACATTTGTGCCCAGACTGTGAAACCCCCATTGTCTCCCAGTGGCCTCAGGTACCAGATACCAGGATGGGGATCCTTGCTCCCGACACTGGTACATGTACCCCGGCACCCCCACGCCACATTCCTTAGAGTCCCTCAGGAATCAGAGAGCCCAGACCACCAGAGGAGCGGAGGAGGTATCCAGAAAGGGTCACCGCCAGTGTGTGGGTGGGGAGACAGGGAAATGACCAAGGACAGTGGCTGGGTGGGAGGGAAAGGGAGAGCATCCTTCCTGGAAGCCCAGGACCTGAAGAGGAGGCAGGGTGCTGGGAGTTCTGGCCAGGATGTGTCGGGGAGGCAGCCCTGCAAGGACCTGGGAGGGAGGGAGTCAGTCTCCCCCACCCTGCCCCTTCCTGTCTAGGCCCCTCCCATTCTGCATAGGTGACAGGAAGCCCAACTATGTTGCGAGGGTGTGAGGTGCCTCCCCTAAGATGGGGGAAAGATGAAGTGTGAACGGAACATCCAGTGTATGACATGTTTGTGTACAGATGCCCCTCACAGTCCCATGGCACCCTACCACCCACAGAAACTTCCGGAGAGTTTGAACTTGACACAGCAGGCACCCCCATGGAGCTCCGTGGAACCACACAGTGAAATGCCCGATTTGCAATTGAACTCATTTTTTTCCCTGATTCCCAATAATTAGGTGTCTTTAATTTTTGTTATAGAAAAATATACCCAACATGTAATTTAGCACTTTAGTCATTTCCAAGTGTACAATTTAGTGGCATGAAGTAAACCCATGATGTGTAAACACCATGATTATCTAGTCCGGAACTTTTTCATTACGCTGAATGGAAACCCCCTGCTACAAATTTATATTGAAAGGGCAGACGCACTTTGCATGCAAAGGTTGGTTAAGGCCTCGTGATATTTGAGAGGGACTAAATGGTGTGATGATTTTCCCGACAGTGAAGGATTAAAATATCAAAAAAACTGGAGCCAGTTGGGTCTCATTAGTAGCAGACTTGCCCTGTATGGGGGTAGGGGGCTGGGTGTGACCCTTGGGGTCACAAAAACAATCCATCTTGAATATGACCCTTTCGAGAAAAATTTGAGATACGGTTATATTAACTTAGCAAATGCAATGTCGTTGAGTCTATGCACAGGAGCTCCAGGGTCCCCGTGGCAATTCTCGGCCAAGCAGGGGGTGGTGCTGCTCAGACCCCACACTGTCTGCATCCCTGGACCACCCAGGTGGTACCGGAGGCCTCTGGGGCTGAACTGGGTGATACTCAAGGGTCATAAGGCGCTGGGGATGGAAGCAACCAGTGTACTAACTCCTGATCCTGAAAAGTGAATATTTTGTGAATAGATTTTGTCTGGATGCCAGGTTTTTTGTTGGATTATTTTTTTTCTCTTTCAAAAATTTTATTTTCATAAGGTTGTTCCCAATAATGAATTACATTCAATACTTCAACACCAATCCCACCACCATGATTTTAAATTTTCTCACCACCACTCAAGCCTGCCCAACAGGCAGATGCTAGATAATTTATTTTGTATTGCTATGAGGTGTCACATGGCCCTGAAAGGGGCTACCCACTCCTGGAATTCTAAAATTTTAAATAATTCAGTGCCACCCTCGAGAACATCATGCGGCGACTGGAATGGGAAGGAATGGGAGTGAAGATAGATGGTCGGCAACTACAGCACCTTCGCTTTGCTGATGACATTGTTTTAATAACACCAAACATCAGCCAAGCGGCACAAATGCTGGCCGACTTTGACCGTGAGTGTGGAAAGGTAGGACTACAGCTGAATCTTACAAAGACAATGTTTATGAGAAACAGCCCCGTTCCTGATGCCCCATTTGCTCTCAACGGAACAACCATCTCCGAATGCAACAGCTATGTGTACCTAGGTCGAGAGGTCAACATGACAAATGACCTGGCACCCGAGCTGCGCAGGAGGAAGAGAGCGGCTTGGAATGCCTTCAAGAACGTCGAAGAAATAGCTAAGAGGACGAAGAACCTCTGGCTCTGGGCACATCTCTTTGATTCCACTGTTCTTCCTGCATTAACATATGCCTCAGAGACCTGGGCCCTACGCAAACAAGATGAGAACGCCATTCAGGTCTCCCAAAGAAGAATAGAAAGAGCTATGCTTGGAATATCACGTTTCACTCAAATGAGAGAGAGAATCCGGAGTTCTGACATCCGTCGACGATCAAGAATCAGGGACACTGTCTCATTTGCCAAGGTGTCGAAAATCAGATGGGCTGGTCACGTAATGAGATTTAAAGACGACCGCTGGACTAGAGCTGTTACCGACTGGATTCCACGGGATGTCAAGAGACCGCGTGGCCACCCACCTACCAGATGGTCAGACTTCTTCGTGAAGATCATGAACGATCGGTTGGAGGCCCTTCATGTTCCCGGAGCGAACAGATGCCATTGGGCTACACTAGCACGCGACAGGGACAAATGGAGACGTTACTGGCGCCCGCTCGAGCAAATCGACGACTAACGGGAAGTTAAGTGATTAAGTGATTAAGGGTCCGGAGGCATCTCTGTAACATGCTGAGATTCATTTGTGAGTCTCTGGATCATGACCATGAATGCACCATGAATGCATTTCAATGGCACCCGGAGGCAGTTTGGGGTATGACAGCCAGGACCCCCTAGGGGCGGGGAGAAGGGAAGGAACAGCCTATTCTCGGTCAGTCCCTTGAGGCCTGGAGTTTGTAGTCACTGGTTCTGCTTACCTGGGCTTTTCATTGGGTTCTGGAAGTTGGCAGCTGCTGGGATTCCTAGGGGGCGGATGGAGGGACGACGCCTGCTCCCATCTGAGGCACTTCGGTGGAATCAGCCTGGTGCCAGGTCTGAAGGCATCTCTGCAGTGAGCTGCTCGGTTCCGAGATTCATTTGTGAGTCTAATGCCACTTTCTAATGGCACACACGTGACGTGTATATCATGTTAGACTGCAGTCAGCGCAGTTAATGTTCCTCTAAAGTTGTTGGTATATATAAAACACTTGACTCTTGGTTTTTGTTTGGGGGCAGGGTGATTGGGCCAACCTTGGTGGTGCTCGGGGTTTGCTCCTGGCTCTGAGCTCAGGGATCACTCCTGGTGGTGCTCAGGGGACCGCATGTGGTGTCGGTAATAGAGCCTGGGTTGGCCACATGTGAGGCACATGCCTTACCTGCTGTTGCCATCTCTTCAGCCCAACCCTTGGGTATCTGAAATAGCTCTGTCTGGATTGGGTGATGCATGGGGAATGAGAAGATAGTCACTTTCCTTCCATCTCCAATGAGAAGATAGTCACGTTCCATTCCAAGGCTTTGCCAACGAGTCCACAACACCTTCCCAAAGGTCTCTGTGTAATCAGGAGGTCCTGGCCCCAGTGGAGAAACAGAAGGGAGGTCTTGTCCAGTTTGCCTCCGTCGTCCATAAAACACAGGCTCTGGACTTAACACCCCTCGGGTTCTCAACAGCTCCTCACCAGGTCTCGCCTCTGACTGGCAACTTCTGGCACTTTCATGGATTAACACTCTCCGTCTTGGGATGAGACGGTCAACATGGGATTCAGTGTTTCACACCAACCACAGCTGAGTCTGCTGATGTTCGACCTGTGCAGAGCCGGCTGGGGGGCGGGTTTATGCTTCGAAAACCCAAGGAGTCTGACTTACTGACTCCCTTCCTTTCGCGTCTGAATGAGTGCTTTGGGGAGGAGGAAGGTCTGACCCCTGAGCACTGACCCGGTTTTTCTCTCCAGCTGGCAGCCTGGCACCGATCCATCTGTACCTGGTCTCCTTAGAAACCTGGCACTAGAGGCGTGAGACAGTGGCTGGACATCTGGCCAGGATTAGGGTGCAGACGGTCGCTCTTGGAGATAAGACCCTGAGCTAATTAAAGAATCCCAGCCATAGGCAGACAGAAACCAAACGGGACCAGAGAGCTCTGGGGATCCGAGCTGGGTCACGGCAGTGCAGAAGGATGTGGGGCCTGGCAAGTTTTCATCGGCCTGACTGGGCCTCAATGCCCTCATTTGTAAACTGAGTTAGGAAACACTTTCTATAGAAATTAAAAAAAAATCCTCCTGAAGTTAGGGGAGATGAAACCATTGAGGTGGCAAAGATACCTGGAACTGGGGCTGGGGCGAGACTTAAGGGGTTAAGAACCCCTTGAACACAGCCAGACTGTGTTCAGGTCTCACCACCACGTTGGGTCCCCCAGAGATCCCTAAGCACAGAGCCAGGAGTGGGTCCTGAGCACCACTGTATACTGCCCCTGAATACCACCCATCCCACCCCACATTACAACAGACAAAACAAAAACAAAAAGAGCCCCTGGAAGAGATGTATCCCTGGGTTTAAGCCCTGGCATCACAAAATAACACAGAATATCTAAGTCACTGGGAGTTGCCTACAACAGGGGCTAAGCAGGGGCCAGCCACCAGGGGCCACAGTCAGGCCTGAGTGTCCCCCAGGCCCAACCTAGCGAATAACATGGGGGCTAATCTATCCCCTGAAGCTGCTGGCATTGGCCACGGTGCTGTTCAAGGTTACACTCAATGGAGACACTTCAACGATAGCTCTTGGGGGTGAAGGCGGGGATCAGCGACTTTGGTCTCTGGTAGATCAGAGTTGGGGTGTTACGGGGCTGGCCCTGTGGAACCTGAGCAAGCTAAGATGCAAAGTAGGGAGACCGGCACCTGGCAGAATCTGGCAGAAGCTCCACGGCAGCTCAATGGTGGTGCCGGAGCTGTGCAGTGGGGGTGAGGACTCAGGCACCCAGGGAGGGCCTGTTCCCTCTGTGGGCTGGGGACATGTTGGGACCCACAGAACGGACAGGGGTCCTCCCCGTGTGGTAGATGGGTCGTCACCAGGAGCATGCACCAGGGACAGAGGCAGGCACCTCTAGGGAAGTTTGGTTTGTCCCATGTTTTCCCAGGTCTAGGGGAGTTTGGTTTGTCCCTTGCCCCCCAGAGTGTCCACTTCCTGCCACCATTGTCCTGGCGTCCTAGGTCCCCTCATCATCCTACTCCCAGCCCTCTTTCATTTCCTTGGTAAGCTTCTTTCTGAAGATCAGCTCCCAAATTCTTTAGACATTTTAATTTTCTTTAGGCATTTTTATTTCCTCACTAAGTGTCTTTATTTACTTCTGGGTTTTGGGCTATACCTGGTGATTCTCAGGGGTTACTCCTGACTCTGATCTCAGAAATTATTCCTGGTGGTGCTCAGGGGACCATATGGAGTGCTTGGAGATTGAACCCAGGTTGTTCATGTGTAAAAAAGGTGAACTCCCCACTGTGCTACCTCCAGAGCCTGTCCTTACTAAGTCCCTTTATATCCCACCTACGAGAGAGATGATTCTATATCTGCAGCTCTCCTTCTGGTTCTCTCCGCTCAGCTTGGAACTCTTCATTTCAATCCACATAGTGGTTAAGTGTATGAGTTTATCATTTCTTACAGTTGAGTACTATTCTGTTGTGCATATGTGCCACAGTGTCTTTCTCCCGTCATCTGTTATTGGAACACTTACATTGTTTCCACATTTGGGCTCTTATAAATTAAGCTGCAATAAATATGTCTTTTGCGGGGGCGGGGGGAAGTTTCTGAGACCAATGGTATCAGATTGAGAGCCCCAAGACAACCTCAGCTGTATGAACAGTGGGGTCTTTGACAGAGGGGCAGAGTCTGAAGTGGAACCAGGAAAGCCTCTTCAACAAATGATCCCGGGAAAATGGCTTGGTCAACATGTGACCAAAAATAAACTCCTACCCTTCTCTCACACCAGACACAAAAATCAATGCAAAATCGATTCAATTTCTCAGGATCAGAACTGAATCCCTAAATCATGCCAAGGGAAACACAGGCAGAGCCGTTCATCACACTGAATCCAGAGACATCTTCGATGATTCAGTGCCATTGGCCAGGCAAACGGGAACAAAGGTAAACAAAGATAATCAAACTAGGAGCACTGGCATCATGAAAGAAGTCATGAGCTCAATAACAAGCCACCCCATAGAACGGAGGAGAATGTTCACCCACCACGCATCTGATTAGTAGCCAAGGCAGATAAAGCACTGGCAGAAGTTAACAAGAGAAAGACAATCAACCCCCTCCAAAAACGGGGATTGGGCATGAGGGAGAGATAAAGCCCACAATGTCTTCTGTTTTCCCATAGACTTGGTCTCCCTGGAGGCCACCAGACCTTGTCACATCTCTAGAAGCTGCTTGATATTGCTGCTGGGTTTTTCTGGCTCCGTCGGAGACTTCCAATGTTGGGTCTTCCCAGAGGCTCCTGGAGGGCTGGGTTGGGGGACTCGGGAAACAGTATGTTCCTGATCCCTCTCTGCTCCACCAGAGGGTTTGAATGTGTTTCTCATCATTTCTAGAGTCTGATTCTTCCTGTGGGAGTCAGAAGCCAGGGTCTACTCGGCTCCCAGGCAGATGGTTGAGATCCGTACTGGGGAGGAGACATGGAACAATATGGGATGAGGTGTCACCCAAGAAGAGCCAACCTGATCACTGAGGGCCCCGGAGTAGGGCCACGGTGGTCATCATACTCCATGACCACCTCACCACTGCCAGCCCCATGTCTGCCCAGATGGAGAAGTGCAAACATTTCTCCTTCTCCAGTTAGTTAAGAGGTGCCACGAACTGCCCTCCCAAGGGTAGAGAAGCCCGGTATCAGGCCTCTAAGATACTACAGACCCTCTTTTTCTAAGACTCATTCAGAGGATCATAGCCCTCCAATCCTCCTGGTCCCTGGCATGTTTTCCATCCAAATGCCACCCCACGAATGGGTGGGTAATTTTTTTTTATTGAATCACTGTGAGCTACAGTTACAAAGCTTTCATGTTCGAATTTCAGTCATACAATGATCAAACATCCATCCCTCCACCAGTGCATGTTTCCCACCACCAATGCCCAGTATCCCTCCAACCCCATCCCAGTCCTCACTCTGTCTCTATGGCAGACAATTCCCCCCATACTCTCTCTCTCCTTTGGAGCATTATGGTTTGCCATACAGATACTGAAAGGCCATAAGTTTGGTTCTTTATCTACTTTCAGCACACACCTCGCATCCTGAGAGATCCCTCCAACCATCATTGATTTAGTGATCCCTTCTCTCTTCCAGCTGCGTTCTCATGAGGCAGGCTTCCAACTATGGAGCAATCTTCCTGGCCCTTGTGTCTACTGTCCTTGGGTGCCAGTCTCATATTATGCTATTTTATATTCCACCAATGAGTGTAGTCGTTCTAGGTCTGTCTTTTTCTTTCTGACTCATTTCACTTAGCATGATACTCTCCATGACCATCCACTTACAAGCAAATTTCATGACTTCACCTTTCCTAACAGCTACATAGTACTCCATTGTGTAGATGTACCAAAGGTGTTTTTTTTTTTTAATCAGTTTTTTTTTTTAAACCAGTTGTCTGTTCTAGGGCATTCAGGTTGTTTCCATGTTCTGGCTATTGTGAACAGTACTGCAATGAACATACATACCCAGATATCATTTCTACTGTGCTTTTATGCACCCTCGGGATATATTCCCAGAAGTGGTATTGCAGGATCGTAAGGAAGCTCGATTTCTAGTTTTTGAAGGAATGCCCTTACTGTTTTCCAAAAAGGTTGGACCAGTAGGCATTGTGAGTGGGTAATTTATG
Source organism: Sorex fumeus (assembly GCF_029834395.1). NCBI lineage: Eukaryota > Metazoa > Chordata > Mammalia > Eulipotyphla > Soricidae > Sorex > Sorex fumeus. Next base: position 172,440 of record NW_026606110.1, read on the forward strand.
ATTCAGGGATTCAATTAGGATAGATAGAGTGTGCCAACTTGAGCATACTCTGGCATCTGGCCCCTGTTCTGCTCTGTCACCCTTCTTTAGGTCACGGTGAAAGGCCACATGAGCTCAGCCTTGCTCTCACTCAAGGCTATGGTGAAGGAGAAAGTCTGGGTTCTCCTCTGCCACAGACAAAGGGGTGTGGGAAGGAAGGGAAGGAGAGAGGGAGGCAGGGAGACAGAGAGACAGAGAGAGAGAGGTGCTAGATGTGAGGTAGGTCTTGGTCTGATCTGATTTTGTGTCTTTGTGTCGGGGGGTACTGGGAAGTCTAAACAAAATTTTCATATCAATGAATGCCAATTGCTTATGCCACCCTGTCTTCAAAGTTCTCATAGGAATAGTCTAATTTTGGGACAGTAGGGGAAACCTGAACCCAAAATTTTCATTCAAAGGAAAATCAAAAAGAAAAACATTTCCTGGAGTTCTGTGACTCCAGACAAAATACCATCCGTAAGTTTTTCTGTTATAATTGTTCTGTAAGAATAATTTATGCTGTTTATATTATTTATATTTTATTTTCAAGTTAGTTTTTCAAGGCATTGCCTATTTTCATATTTCAGGAGCGTAAGGTACTACTGTGGGAATATATACTTTTAAAATTCCCTCTTGGGGCTGGAGAGATGGAACAGTGGGTAGAGCCCTCGTCTTATACTTGGCCAACCCTATTCTATCCTCAGCGCTTCTTTTTTTTTTTTTTGCTTTTTGGGGCACACCCGGCGATGCACAGGGGTTCCTCCTGGCTCTGCGCTCAGGAATTACCCCTGGCGGTACTCAGGGGACCATATGGGATGCTGGGAATCGAACCTGGGTCGGCCGCGTGCAAGGCAAATGCCCTGCCCGCTGTGCTATTGCTCCAGCCCCCTCCTCAGCACCCCTTATCAGTGATTCCTGATTGCAGATCCAGGAGTAACCCCTGAGTGCGACCCCCCAAATAAAAACAATAATAATAAAAGTAAAATTTTCTCTTGGTCTTGTCTTTTCCTCTTAATCTTGTCATTCTAATTTATAAAGTCACCAGCAATAAATTATAAAAAAAATCTATTTCATTGACTAATCTCTGGAAAAGAAAAAGGAATAAAACCAAAGACTCTTACCTGGCTGTTTTAATGCCATTTGATTTGATTACTCGCAAGGCTGTCACCCTGTAAGATTTTCAGCTTAGAAATAATCAACGTCTAGCAGCAAATGTGCTTTCTCCTGGCAAGAGCAGCTATGCACGATGAGAAGCAGCTAGTAGTAAATATTTAAAAGGCTCCAGTACCCTAGAAGCCGAAGGAGAAGTTGGCTGATTGGAAGTGATGTGATCAATTTAAGCTAGAACAGCAGACAGAATGGAGATAAACACACGAAGGATGAAATGTAACAGAAATATTTCAAATCTGCCAAAAATCAAGGCAGTTGTGCAGAGGAAGGATTTGGCTCTGCCCAAGTGTGTGTGTGTGAGTGTGTGTATGTGTGTGAGTACGTTAGTGTGAGTGTGTGTGAATGTGTGTGTGTTAGTGTGAGTGTGAGTGTGTGTGTGTGTGTGTGTGTGTGTGTGTGTGTTGGTTATCAGGCCATTGCCTAGGTGTCTGATGTGGAGTTTTCCTACTTCTCACCCTTGTTCTGCCAGCAGAGACTCAAAAGGACAAATGCCAGCTCCAAGCCCCCACCCCAGTGCAGGGTTTGGTCTTGCTTGCAGGTCTCTTAGGGCAGCCCAGGGAGCAGGTAGGGGTGGGAGGGGCCAGAGAGCTGTAGCTCGGTAAGCCACCCCCCTCCCTGACCCAGCCTACCTTGCCCAGGGGCCCCTGAAACTTCAAAATTAGAGCAGTGGATTTGATCTGCATCTCCAGCAATACCACTCCTGGGAATATATCCCAGAGAGGCAAAAATGCATAGTCGAAGTGACATCTGCACTTCTTTGTTCATTGCAGCACTCTTTACGATAGCCAGAAACTGGAAGAAACCTGAGTGCCCAGAACAGATGACTGGTTAAAGAAACTTTGGTACATCTACACAATGGAGTACTATGGAGCTGTTAGGAAAGATGAAGTCATGAAATTTACATACAAGTGGTACTACATGGAAAGTATCATGCTAAGCGAAATGAGTCAGAAAGAGAGGGATAGACATAGAAAGATTGCATTCATCTGGGGGGTATAAAGTAACAAAGTATGAGATTAATACCCAAGAATAGCTGAGATCAGCACCAGGAGGATTACTCCATAACTTAGAGGCCAGCCGGGTATCCTAGAGGAAAGGGCAGTTCAGATAGAGAAGGGAGCACCAAATAAAGGATGTTTGGAGGATCCTCCCAGGAGGGGAGATGCATGTCGAAAGTAGACTATGGACTGAACATGTTTGCCACTCACTGCCTCTTTTGCAGACCACAACACCCAAAAGGAGAGAGAGAACACAGGGGATTGCCTGCCACAGAGGCAGGGGGGATGGGGGGATGGGGGTGGGAGGGATATTATCCATGGTGGTGGAAAATGGGCACTGGTGGAGGGATGGGTATCTGATCATTGTATAATTGAAACCAAAGCACAAAAAATTGTAAATTTACAACTGTAAAAAAAAAATAATAAAATAAAATAAAGGGGAAAAAAATTAGAGCAGTGGAAAGTTTCTCTACGCAGAGATGCTTAGCTGACAGTGTGGTCAGAAGTGGCCCAGCTCACACCCAGCAAGTGGAACTCGGTTATTAAGGAGGTAATGGGACAGGCAGACAAGGACCACCCCTGTGGGGCCCAGATCTTCCCCCTGGGGCACTTTCTGCGTTTCAACTCCGCCTCCCTGCTCAGCAGGCAGAGGAGGGGGTGACCGTGCAGTGACACCCAGGACGGAGGGCAAGGCCGGGCTGTGTGGGGCTGCTCAGGCCCAGGTGAGGCCTGTCCAGCCCAGGTCTCCGGCTGGGGGAAGCTGGGATGGTGAGACGCCCTGGGAGAGACGCTGACTGCTGGCCACCAGGCAGGGCCGTGCTCCCAGCTGCAGGACACGGGTGACGCCGAGACAACCGGACGCTCGGCAAAGCTGCTTTGCTCAGACACTTCCTTATTTTTCACTCTTAGACTCCTGGCTCTGTGCTCAGGGATCACTCCTGGCAATGCTCAGAGGATGCAGTGCCGTGGACTGAATCCAGGTCAACCGTGTGCAGGGTAAGCCGCCCTGCCCACTATACTCCCTGGTCCAAGCCACTTTGTTCTCTCTCGTTGCAGAACATGGATCTGGTTCCCCTCCCTTCTTCCAGCTTCCTTGCCGTTGGTCCTATCACACTTACGGCAAGTTGCTCCCCGGCCCCATTCTGGTTCCGTTCTACTCATTCGTCATGCCTGGAAGTTCCCCTTCTAGGAAGCCTTCTCTGATGACCTAGGTCAAGCCTCAGCGCCCCCTCTGAGATCACCTGTTTGCAGATTCAGAACGCGTCTCATTTGGCTGCGCTGTCTTTGGGTGTCAGGGAAAAAATGATCCTTAGTCCTGTCTCATTCCTGGGGCACAAATCTGATTGCAATTCAAGAGGTTTTTGTCAGGGGCTGAGGTCTGGTGGAGGCGGAGTAGCGGGGTAGGGGGTGTTATCTGCAGGGAGGTGGGTCTGAGAGATCATGGCAAATGGGAGATTGAGGAGCATTTGGGCAAACAATACCCGCAGGCAGCAGGTGGTGTTATTCTAGAGAAGAAATTAGGCCTTAATAAGGCCGAGAACCCTAGACACAGATGCCATATCTCGCCCGTGTGCTGAAAGTTTCTGGAAGGATGCCAGAGGGTTGTGTGAACACAAATGCAGGAGTGTGTCCTGAAAGAAGATCCCTCAGGGACCGTGAGCCATGTCTGCAGCAAAGACACGGACCCCTGGTCCATACCCGCCCTCCTCCCTCTGCAGGGCCCCAGGGAGAGCGAGCAGGCACGAGGCATGAGCAGAGTCGAGCCGAGCACCCTGGAGGGTTCTCTGTGGACGCATCCGCTCGAGAGCAGCTGTCGTATATGGCTCTGCCCTGTTTGCAGGAAACGGAGGCGCAGCTAGAGATGGGGCCACCCTGGGTCAGACGTTAAGTGAGATAAAAGCCAAGGAATGGGGCCAGAGCACTGGACAGCGGGGAGGGCATCTGCCCTGCATGCAGCTGACCTAGGTTCCAACCCCGGGCGCTTCAAAGGGTCCCCTGAGTCTGCTAGGTGAGACCCTTGAGGCCAGAGCCAGAAGCAAACTCTGAGCACCCCGGGTATGGCTCCAAACCGGAACAATTGGAACAGAGCTCAGGAGCACTGTGTGATTGTCCTGGCTTCTCACCAAACTGCAGCCATGGCTCCACCGGCTGTCCATGGGGCCCGAGGATACACGTCTCACTGCTTCTCTGTGTCCTCCACCAAATGCACATGGCTTTCATAAGGGAAAGGCGGCAGCTTTCGTTAGGACGCAGTCGCTGGCTGCCTGTCGTGGAATGAAGACCCCCAGCTCCATGGAAGGGGCGGGGCAGGCAGGAGCTGTGGTCCTGGCGCTAGCAAGCCCTGAAATGGGGGATCCGACCATGGATAAGAACATTTCTTATTCTTTGCCCATGTGGCAAATTAAAACCACTTCCGGCCAGAGCGATAGTATGGGGATTAGAGTTGGCGTCACATGTGGCCAACCCCGGTACAATCCCAGTACCCCATAGGGTCACCCGAGAGCCACCAGGAGTGATCCCTGAGCACAGAACCAGGAGTAAATTCAGAGCACTGCTGTGTGTGCCCCCCCACCCTCACCAACTCCAGCGTTTCCCCCCCCCAAATAACCATAAACCTTAGGGCTGGAACAGGGGTACAGGGATTAGAGTACAGGAACACCCCATGTTCTAACCCAGGTATACAAGGTCCCAGAACACCAACCATGGGGCCCTCGAGGCTGGTGGCTAGGGAGGTTCAAGTGGCATCACATCCTCGGACCCTAGCACTGAGCTGCCAGCCAGTTTGGCCCAGTGCTACCAGCAGTGACCTCCGGGACCCCAAGCACTGCTTCAGAGGCCTCATCTCCCCCGCAAAAGACACCAACAACCTTAGCACTCCACGCTACCAATGTTCACTCCTTTGATGACGGTGCTGAATACTTGTCCTCGGAGAAAACACAGATGGCTCTTGGGACGTGTGCTGTACAGAACATGGGCACTGGCAGGAAGTGGGGTCCCAGCAGCGTTCTTCATGACCCCAAAGTCAGTTCCTGTGTTTAGTGAACTTTCGAGAAACTGTGGGTGCCCTTCCGGCGACCGCACGGGTAAGGTTTGTGGGACTGTGTGTTTCACCAGCTAGTCCTGCGTAGGAATTTCTACTCGCTTTTGGGAGTGGTAGGAGAGGGAGGTGGACTTTGGGAAAGTTGACAGAAAGCTGTCCAGGCAGAGGGGGACAGTGACTGAGCATCAGTACTCACCACACACAGCAGCGGGGCCAAGTTCCTCCGTGCCAGCCTTGATGTTACAGTTCTTCTCTAGAGCAACACCCAGAGAGACACCCCACAACCCCCCTGCTTTACCAGGACCAGTTTCAGCTCCACCTCTGCAGAGTGGAGGCTACCCCAGGACTGGAGATCCCTCCCATTTAGGACATCCTGAGTTGGGAATCGCTGGCTTTGATTCCAACGGGAAAAGCTCGTGTTAACTTCCCTGGTGTCATTTCTCTTGAGGAAATGCTATCAGTCGCATCAGCACCACCACTGGCATTGTTATAAGTTCAAGCACATTGGTGGTGCCGTCTCCATCTCTCTCCGAACCGAACTGCTGCACAAAATCTTCCTGGCCTGCCTCTCGGATTGAGTTGGAATGAGCTTGATGGGAGGTTTAGCAGGACACAGGAAGTGAGGACCAGAAGTACTTACAGCAAGCAGGCGACCATCAATGACAGCTGTTATTTCCTGAGCTCTCGATAGTATAAATATTTATGACATGCATGATTGAGATTTCTCTTCACTAAATAAAAAAAGATCAGACATTGGAACCAAACTTTGATTCAGTGTGTAGCACTATGCATTTTTAACATGTGTAAACATTCATGGAACCCCCCACAGTTAAGATAACAGAATGGTGTCACCCTCTGCTCTTTTGTGGTCACTCTCACCCCTCACCCCTGGAGCCCTGGCTACTGACAAGTCTTCTAGGACCATCTGTTCTACTTCAGAGAATGAGGCAAGACTAGAAGAATGCAGCACATGCCCTTTGAGACAGGCTTCCTCCATCAGCCTAGTGCCTGGAGATTCATTCAAGTTGAATCTCATTCTTGAATCCATTCAAGTTGAGAGCTCACTTCAATCATTTGCTCCTTTCCCTCGCTGAATAACATCTCACAGTGCTTTGCAGTCACAGTTTCCATGCCTCTTGTTGAAGAATACATGGGTTGTTTACAGTTTGGGCTTGCGATCAAGATTAGAGCTTCAGGCATGCTGAAAGTAGACTATAGACCGAACATGATTGCCACCCATTGCCTCTTGTGCAAACCACAGCACCCAAAAGGAGAGAGAGAACAAAAGGGAATGCCCTGCCACAGAGGCAGGGTGGGATGGGGGGGGGGTGGGAGGGATACTGGGATCCGTGGTGGTGGGAAATGGGCACTGGTGGAGGGATGGGTGTTTGATCACTGTATAATTGAAACCCAAGCACAAATATTTGTAAATCTACAACTGTACCTCATGGTGTCTCACTAATAAAAATTTTTAAAAAACGATTAGAGCTTCAGGGGCTGGAGCGATAGTACAGCGGGTAGAGCATTTGCCTTGCGTGTGGCTGACCCAGGTTCCATCTCTGGCATCCCATATGGTCCACTGAACACCGCAGGGAGTGATTCCTGAGTGCAAAGTCAGGAGTAAGTCCTGCAGATCATTGCCAGGTGTGGCCCAAAGACCAAAACAAAATAATAATAATAATAATAATAATAATAATAATAATAAAAAGAGGAGAACTCCAGGGAATATTTGTGTGCAGATTTTTTTGTATGAATGTAAATTTTCATATTTCTAGGGTAAATGGGGCTGGAGCGATAGCACACCGGGCAAGGTGTTTGCCTTGCATGCAGTTGACCCGGGTTCGAGTCCTCTGTCCATCTCGGAGAGCCCAGCAAGCTACTGAGAGTATCCTGTGTGCACAGGAGAGCCTGGCAAGCTCCTCGTGGCATATTTGATTTGCCAAAAACAGTAACAACAAGTCTTACAATAGAGATTTTACTCGTGCCCGCTTGAGCAAATCGATGAACAACGGGAGGACAGTGTTACAGTGCGAGGGTAAGTACCTGTAAATAGGGTGGTCCAGTCATGAGGTCAATGCACCTTCTCCAGAAGCTCCAGACTGATCTTATTCGTTTACACTCCTGCCAGCTATTGGGGGAGCTCTCCAGTAGCTCTGTATTCTTATCAGCACTCACTGTTACGGTATCTGCTATTTCAGCACTTGCACAAGGCAGGTAGGAATATCTCACTGGGACTTCATTTTGCATTTCCCTAATGGTTCGTCATCACTGTATCACTGTCATCCTGTTGTTCATCGATTTTCTCGAGCAGGCACCAGTAACGTCTCCTTCGTCTTAGCCCTGAGATTTTAGAAAGTGCCACATTCAAGGCTCTTTCAGGGTCAGGAGAATGAGACCCATCATTGTTACTGTTTTTTGGCATATTGAATATGCCACAGGGAGTTTGCCAGACTCTGCCATGCGGGCAGGATACTTTCGGTAGCCTGCCAGGTCCTCCAGAGTAAGAACTAGATAATAAGATGTCGCGCGGATGCAAATGCGGCCATGCGCTTCCAGGAGTTGGATTTTATAGTCTCTGGGTCTTGGCTGTTGACGGGATTACACTGCGCCAGGGCAGTTGGTGGGTGTAACGCCTACATCCTGAAAGATGGGGGATCTGGGTGGAGGAGGCCCAGTCCCGACCTGAGCAGGCTTGGAGATCTAAGCCCCGCGTCCCGCACACCTGGGTTCCTCTGCCGGTTCCTTCATGAGTGAGGCTTGTCTGAACGTGTGGAGAGTGGTCTTAAGCATGGCTGTGGGTGGAACTGGAGGCTCATGATATGTAACATTTTTTCAGAGGCTTGTTGAATATTCTTAAGTTCTCTTTAGTGAACCTATTCATATATTTTGCCTTTTTAAAAATTGATCTGGGGTCCAGAGTGATTGTACAGCAGGTAGTGCATTTGCCTTTCAAGAAACTGACCTGGATTAGATTCCTGGCATCTCATACGTCCTTCAAGCACCAGCAGGAGTAACCCCTTAGCAATGCTGGGTGTGACCCAAAGCTTAAATAAATATAAATTAAAGAAAATTCTTTTTTTTAAAAGAAAAGAATGATTTTTAAAAAATGATCCGTTTAAGTGAAATGAGTCAGAAAGAGAGGGACAGACATAGAAAGATTGCATTCATCTGGGGAACATAAAGTAACAAAATAGGAGACTAACACCCAAGAATGGTCAAGATTAGTACCAGGAATTTTGCTCCATGGCTTGGAGGCCAGCCACACATGGTAGGGGGAAAGGCAGCTCAGATAGAGAAGAGAGCACCAAATAAAGGTGTTGGGAGGATCCTCCCAGGATGGGAGAAGCATGCTGAAAGGAGACTATAGACCGAACATGATTGCCACTGATGCCTCTTTTGCAAACCACAACACCCAAAAAGAGAGAGAGAACAAAAGGGAATGCCCTGCCACAGAGGCAGGGTGGGATGGGGGGGATGGGGGTGGGAGGGATACTGGGATCCATGGTGGTGGAAAATGGGTGTGTGATCATTGTATAATTGAAACCCAAGCACAAAAAATTGTAAGTCTACAACTGTACCTCATGGTGTTTCACTAATAAAATTTTTTTAAAAAAATGATCTGTTTGCTTTCTTACCATTTAGTTTTAAGGATTCTTGGATGGTTTTACTATAAATCATCTGTGCAATACCTAATTTTCCATTATTTTCTCAAAGTCAATTTTTAAATCTTTTAACATTATACCTCAGACCAAAAAAAAAATGGTTTTAATTTTGGTGAACTCTCATTTCTGGTTGCATTCTTTTCCTTATAGAACATGCTTTAGTTTCATGTCTACAAATTCATCTCATTCCAAATTAATTCTTTTGTGTTTTATTTTAAAAAGTTTTGTATTTTTAGGTTTCATGTGTGATCTATGTCCAGATGTCTATGAATACTGCAGAGGGATTCAAAGGTGTGACATTAGGTCAAAACCATCATCCTTTTTTTGCTATGCGTGCTTAATTATTTCAACATTATATACTGGGAAGAAATCTTTATTGATTAAAATGCTTTCTATATTTTGCAAAAATCTACTGGTTAATTTGTGTGGGTCAATTTCTGAACTCTATTTTGTTCCTTTGATGTGTCTCTGCCAGGACTCCTGCCATCGTGCTAACTAGACCTGTCTGGTAAGTCATAAATTGAGTTAGATGATTTCTCCAATATTCTTTTTTCCAAAAATTCAAAACCATTTTTCAATGAATTTTGATATAGCCCCATCACTTGGCGACACATCACCCATGATCCATTCTCATGACAACCCTCGGAGGCGTTCTTCTTCCAAGAAGCAAAAGTCAAGGTGGACTTACAAGATTGACTGGGGGGAATTGTTCTAAAGACCGAGGTGGGGCAGTGGTGGGGGTAACAGAAGCCTCCAGAACCTGAGTCTGGCCTAATATCTGGGAAGGAGGACAGGAAAGAGGAAGGATGGCGTTAGGGACTCCTCTGAGAAAAATCTCAGCCAGGTATATTGTGGCAAATCCAGAAACTTTGCCCAGAGAGGATTCCGAGTGGGAAGGAATCTGTTGGCCAAGGACTAGAAGTGGCCTAGGGACAGTGTGACCTCCCTTTGAAGATTGCAGAGGAATTCAAACCCAGAATGACGGCTGGAGAGATTATTAGGGTCCTAGTGCTTGCCTTCCCAGTTTGATCCCTGATCAATGCCAGAGGCAACCCGAAACACAGAGCTAAGATTCGCCCGTGACTACTGCCAGGTGTAGCCTCCTTCCCCCCCAAATACCAACAATAACAATAACAAAATGCACAATGACCCAATCCTAACTCTTGAATTTATCCAAATGCAAATGTCCTCTTGTGGTTAAATTGAATACTACTACTACTACTACAAACCCAGAAAATCATTCAAACCCCGTCTGACTCAAAATCAAGCCTCTCATTGAGAGCATTAGAAATTTTATAGCATTTTACGCTCTGATAAGAGCCTGCTGTGGACAGAGTTTAATGCCACGGCACCGTAATCATTTTACTTATCTTCAGTGCTCAGGGGCTACTCCTGTTATGGTGTTGGGGGACCATGTGATGCTGGGGTCAAACTCAGAGCTCCCGCGTGCTAAGCCCGCACACTGGCCCTCGCAACATTCCCCGGGCCTCCGTCATGCCAGTTTACTCCGTTTCCCTGGATCAAGTCCAGGGACTAGACTTGGAATCTATTTCTTGCCCTGGCCCTTTGTTCATTGATGTTTCCTCCCTTAGTGCTATTGCCCCTTCCTCTTCTTCCTTTCCTCCCCCTTCTGTATAAATTTCTTCAAAGATCAAAGTCACCATCCACTCATGTCATCCTGTCTGGCTAACAGAGGCCAGCTGCGGCTGCTTTATTAAAACAGCACGTTCAGAACCTCTGTCCCCATTCCACGTCCGTCATAAAGTGCTAACGACCACAGGCCTTCCACGCTGCTCCCCGACCGCCGAGGCTTCCCTGGGACGAGTTGAGGGCCCTCCGCTTGAGACAGCAGGGGAGGAGAGACTTTCTGCTTTAAGAGCTTCTATACGAATAACCAGAAGATGACAAATCAAGGCTTTAAAAAAAATCCACTTATTTTTTTTTTCCGCTGGCATTTCTATTCTTTTCTTTATGTGCGGAGGAAGGAAGTCTTGGAGGGATGCCCTGAGTCCTCACTGACTATCAGGAGTGACCCCTGGGGGTGCTCCAGAGACCAAGGTGTGCTGGAGAGAGACTTGCCTAAGCTCCGTCCAAGGCTAACAGCATCTCCTGTGCGCTCTGTCTCCAGGCCCTTTCTTCTTTATGAAAAGAAAGTCCCAGATGTAAAGGCTCTTCTCTTCAGTGACATTCTGAAATGAATCTGTGTGGCAGAAAGGGCCAGGGCCAGCCCCCCAAGTTTAAAGAAGGGGATGCTTGGCCAGAAGTTTTTTTTTTTTAAAAAAAACCCCCCTCCAGGCAGAGATATGATGCAAAGCAAAATTTAAACAGTCAGAAACGTGTGCCTTCCTCTCTGTGCTCCAAAGCCCATAGGCTGCATCCTAACATGTAAACACAGATGCTCCACAGCCTTGAAGGATGTGCACTGCAGGCAGGAGTTCAGAGTGTTTGTGGACAAGGGACATGTGCAGAGGTGGCTGCATGTTTGCGGAGGAGTCCAACCACTCACGGAAGGAGAGACAGACTCCGCAGAGGAGGTTCAGAGGAGGAATGAACGAAGGCCTGGCCCTTAGCCCTACAGAGCAACCACTGCCGGCCTGGGGGCTGAGAGAGAGACCTCAGAGTTCTGCCTACCCCAAACCATCTCCTTCTACAACTTAATGTCCCAAGTCTCCAAATTCTTTCCCCCATCCAGGTTCTACCAGGCAGCTTCAGTTTCGAGTCTGCTGAGACTCAGGTGGACAAAATGTACTTGGCCTAGTCTGAGCCCAAATACCTGCTCACGTAGCCAACAGAGAGGGGGTGGGGATGAGGGGAAATGGAAGTGACGGGCCCACCTTCCAGTGATGTCATCAGCGCATAGCCACTTCCCCCGGAAATGCGTGGAGCACTCCTGCCCCCTCTCCACCCTGGCCTTCGTCCTTCCTGGTGCAGGGAGCACAGAATTCCAAGAACTCACTCTTTTTTTTTTTTTTTTTTTTGCTTTTTGGGTCACACCCGGCGGATGCTCAGGGGTTACTCCTGGTTCTGCACTCAGGAGTTACTCCTGGCGGTGCTCAGGGGTCCATATGGGATGCTGGGAATCGAACCCGGGTCGGCCGCGTGCAAGGCCAACGCCCTCCCCGCTGTGCTATCGCTCCAGCCCCCCAAGAACTCATCCTTTATGTTCCTGGAGGAATGAGCTCAGGAGCCATGGTGCCCATGAAGGAACAAGTCCTGTTCCCTCAACCTGCAGGCTGCGGGGAGGAGGACGTCAAGAAACAGGAAAACTCTACTAGTTTTTTTTTCCACTTTATTTTTATTATTATAGTATGGGTAAGGTAGTTATGTTAGTGACAACATGTCTGGTGTTATCCTACAAAGTTCTTGCTCTTCACCCCCACCCCAAGTGCCCATGCCCACCCCCACGCCGTCTCTGGGCCACCCTAGCTAAGGCCACGATTCCCTCTCTTCCCTCCCTTCTTTCCTCCAGGGCTTGCTCCTCAGTGTTGTGATCCAAGGCCAAAAGCTGCCTTTCTTCTCTCCTGGTCTTGTCCCCTCTAATCCACAGAGGAGTGAGACGACCCCTATCATCCTTCTCTCTGACATTCCTTGTCCAGCTGGATGCCCTCAGGTCCCACCCCCGTTGCAGTGAAGGGCATGGTTTTGGTTTTGTCTTTCCTTAGAGCCGCAGTGTTCTGTTGGGTGTTTGTGTGTGTGTACACCACAGCTTCTTCATTTATCTGTCACTGGGCATTTGAGTTGTTTCCATAACCGGGCTGCTGTACTAAGCAGCGCAGTGCATATGACGGTGCAGAGATTGTTCTGAATGAATGTTCTTGTGTTTGGGGGATCTTCTAGTCTGTGTTACCCACACCGCTGTTTCCTAGTCACACCTATTAAGAAACTGAGGATGACAGGGGTTTCCTCCTCTGACCCCCAGCGTGAGCCCGCAGCCAGTTCCTTCTGGGGTACTCCAGGGAGCTCAGCCTTATGTTCGGGCTACTCTGCTGGCCACAAATGTCCAATCTGGAAAGTCCCCAAGCTCTCCAGCAAGGTGGGAAAGAGTCCTTGAAAATTCTCGTCCCCCAGAAAGATTGCTCCATGGTTGGAAGTCTGCCTCATGAGCTGGGGGAGAAGGCAGCTGGAATAGAGAAGGGACCACTGAGTCAGTGATGGTTGGAGGGGTCGTTCAGTATAGGAGATGTGTGCTGAAAGTAGATAAAGGACCAAATGTGATGGCTTCTCGGTATCTGTACTGCAAACCATAATGCCCCAAAGTAGAGAGAGAGGATGGGGGAAATTGTCTGCCATAAAGGCAGGGGGAGGATTGGGATGAAGGGGACGGGGGGAGGGTACTGGGGACATTGGTGATAAATGTGCACTGGTGGAGGGATGGGTGTTTGACCATTGTATGACTGAAACTCAAACATGAAATCTTTGTAACTGTATCTCACGGTGATTCAATTTAAAAACATTTTTTTTTAATTTCCGCAGGAGAGGATAACAAAATGACATGAGTGTACTGATATACATTCACCTATTTAAAATAATAGATTTACTGCCAAATTTTATTAATATTGAATAGTATACTGTTTACTAACATTACTAATAAAATTATACGTCAGTGTAAAAAGAAAAAAAAAGAAAATTCTCGGTCTGTACTCTAACTTGGCAGTACAATACATACTTCACATACCTCTGGGACCTGAGACCCAGCACCAAAAACAAAACCCACAAGAAGAAAACAAAGGAAAAAAAAAAAAACGAAAGCGAATCACCTTTGCAATCGGGGTGGGGGAGGGGAAATGAAGGCAAAGTCCCAAAGGTGCAGGTGGAACGCCAGAGGTTTAAAATCAGGCGCATCTGCACTCGTCCTTTGGGATTCAGCACCTACTTCCTTAATCACCCTCCTCTTGACCCTTCGGAAACTACACATAATCGTCCATCTACAAATGAAGCAATTCTAAGAAATCTGTGCCAGATCATGGAACTGAGCATGAAAGGAGCATCGGGGCTTCCGAAGCAGCTGATGAGCTGAATGTAGAACCCAGGCCACAGCCGCCAACTTCAGCACGTGGACCCCGGCGTCACAGTTCCCTGGCGGCTGGTTATGACTTTAAAGGGGAGTCTCTTAAAAACTTGCAGCCAAATGGAGACGTTTTTATGGGTGATGTGGGTCCTTTATACAGACTTACAGTTCCGGCGGGAACTGATCCTTTCTGATGAGCTAAGAGTTCATGCGAATCTTGTGGTCTTGGGACAGAGAAGTGTTTTAGTCTCTGCCCCCAAAAGATAGACCCGTGTGAGGGCCGCTGGAGGCGTCCAGATGGAGGGATAATGGTGTTGGAAGTGGGGACCCAGAGCCAAGGACCTTGGACTGTGAAGAGAAACACAGCAAGTCAGAGAGCGAAGTAGGCCAGGCCCACTGCCGCCCCGGGCTTTACTCAAGGAGGGAAAGGATTCTCCTCAACAAGCTCTTCTCCTAGAAGCAGAATATTTATTTATTTATAATTATCTTTTTTTTTTATTGAATCACCATGAGATAAGGTTACAGAGCTTTCATGATTGAGTTTTAGTCATGCAACAACTCAACACCCATCCCTGCACTGGTGCTCATTCTCTACCACCAAAGTCCCCAGTATTCCGCCTGCTACCCCCACCCCAACCCACCCCCTGCCTCTGTGGCAGACAATGTCCTTCTTACTCCCTCTCTACTTTGGGGCATCGTGGTTTGCCGTACAGATACTGAGAGGCCGTCATATTGGGTCCTTCGTCTACTTTCAGCACACATCTCCCATCCCGAGTGATCCCTCCAGCCGTCATTGACTTAGTGGTCCGATCTGCTTCTCCCCCCAGTTCATGAGGCAGGTAGAAGCAGAATATTAGCCAGTAAAATGAACCATGTGGGAGCACTTTTACATGTCCGAGGTGACATGTTCTTTTCATGCATGGCAGTTCATTCAATCCTTCGTCGATTGCCTCGAGCAGGCCCCAGTAACGTCTCCTTCGTCCTAGCCCTGAGATTTTTTTAAAAAGTGCCATATTCAAGGCTCTTTCAGAGTTAGGAGAATGAGACCCTTCATTGTTACTGGTATTTGGCGTATTGGGTACGCCATGGGGAGTTTGCCAGACTCTGCCGTGTGGGCAGGTTACATTTGGTAGCTTGCCAGTTTGTCCAAAGTAGGAATGAGATGATAAGATGTTGCGCGGTTCTGGGAGCTGGGTTTAATAGTCTCTGAGTCTTGGCCGTTGATGGGATTACATGGCACCAGGGGGCCAGTTGGTGGGTGTGACCCCTGCCTACTGGAATTTGGAGGATCTGGGTGGAGGATGCTCAGCCCCCATCCGAGTAGGCTTGGAGATCTCAGTCCCGGGATCCGCGTGCCTTTGTTCCCCTGCCGGTACCTTCATGCGTGTGGAGAGTAGTCTCAGCATGGTGGTGGCTGGTTCTGGGGATCTTCAGCTGCCGGAGCCCTGATCGGGGTGGGGAGGAATTCAATCCTTACTTTCAATCCTTACAGTTTGTTATCACAGTTTGTAGCTCCCATCTTAAGGCTGAATACATGAGAGCTAGAGTCTTTAAGCAGAAGTTTGCTTTTTATGTCGATTTACACTTTGACGGTTATGCGTGGGGATCGGGGGAACACGGTGATCCCCTAAATCAACACCCCTGGTTATGTAGCATGGCCGAGCCCTATTTCACACAGTTATTCTCCTGTTGTTGGGTGCTGAGGGCATTCTTGCTCTCCTCCCGAATATCTTTGTTCATAAACCTTGTGGCCACTTGCTGATGACTCTGGATCAAAGTTACCAAAAGCAGAGTGCCGTAGTTCTTTATTTAGGGGAGACCATTTCAGAGGCTGGAGAGGTAATTCAGGGGTCAAGGCACATGTACTTGCATGCAGGGAACTCTGGAACAATCGGACACAAGCCTGGTTTGCTCTCGCATCATCTGGTCCTCCTGGACCGCCGGGAGCAGACCTAGAGGCCCCCGAGAGCTGCTGGGGGTGGCTTGGGGAATCCTAAGGGCCACCGGGCCCGGGCAGCGCCCCACCCCCGGACCCTCATATTGAACTGCTGGCCTGCTTGGCTGAGAATTGCTAGGAGCGTCCCTAAGCTCCCCTGTGCCTGGCTTAGGGGATGCCCCCTGAGAAAAACATAACAGGCTTTTCCATCATTGGGCAGATGAAACAACACTGACTGTTGGCCTAAGTTGGCTTCTGAAACACCCTTTTATACCTTACTGTGAAGAGGAAAAAAAATCTCTTTAAAAAGATAGCAGACCTCAGTGACCAAAATACAAAAACAGCCTACAGAATGGGAAAGGATATTCACCAAATACACATCCGACAAGGGGTTGATATCAAGGATATACAAGGTGCTGGTTAAACTCCACAAGAAGAAATCATCCAACCCCATCAAAAAATGGGGAGAGGAAATGAACAGAAACTTTCGCAAAGAAGAAATCCGAATGGCAAAAAGGCACATGAGAAAATGCTCTACATCACTAATCATCAGAGAGATGCAGATCAAAACCACAATGAGATATCATTTCACACCACAGAGACTGGCCCACATCCACAAGAACAAAAGCAACCGGTGCTGGCGCGGATGTGGCGAGAAAGGGACCCTCCTTCACTGCTGGTGGGAATGCCGGCTGGTCCAACCCTTTTGGAAAACAGTATGGACGATTCTCAAAAAATTAGAATTCGATCTCCCATTTGACCCAGCTATAGCACTCCTGGGAATATATCCCAGAGAGGCAAAAAGGTATAGTCGAAGTGACATCTGCAATTGTTTGTTCATTGCAGCACTCTTTACAATAGCCAGAATCTGGAAAAAACCTGAGTGCCCAAGAACAGATGACTGGTTAAAGAAACTTTGGTACATTTACACAATGGAGTACTATGTAGCTGTTAGAAAAGATGAAGTTATGAAATTTACATACAAGCGGTACTACATGGAAAGTATCATGTTAAGCGAAATGAGTCAGAAAGAAAGGGATAGACATAGAAGGATTGCATTCATCTGGGGAACATAAAGCAACAAAATGGGAGACTAACACCCAGGAATGGCTCAGATTAGTACCAGGAATTTCTCTCCATGACTTGAAGGCCAGCCACACATGCTAGGTGAAAAGGAAGCTCAGATAGAGAAGAGAGCACCAAATAAAGGGTGTTGTGAGACCCTCCCAGGGTGGGAGAAGCATGCTAAAAGTAGTCTATAGACCAAACATGATTGCCACTCAAGGCCTCTCTTGCAAAACACAGTACCCAAAAGAAGAGAGAGAGAACAAGGGGGAATGCCCTGCCACAGAGGCAGGGTGGGACGGGTGGGGATGGGGGGTGGGGGGGATGCTGGGACCCGTGGTGGTGGATGATGGGCACTGGTGGAGGGATGGGTACTTGATTGTTGTATAACTGAAACCCAAGCACAAAATTTGTGGGTCTATAGCTGTACCTCATGGTGTTTCACTAATAAAAAAAAAAGATAGCAGATACAAATTACAGGTCTTCTATTTGAGATAATAGACCGCAACACGGCTATGAAATTCTAGCCGTTCTTCAGTATCAGGAACATAAAAATGCTGGAAAAGCAGAGTAGATTGGACACTTGGGAATTTCAGGTCAACTTTACACCTTCAAGTCAAGTTTCCCATTAGTGACTCTTCAGTGGATTTGGTTTATGGATTTGTGGTTTGTGCATGGAGAACCAGCAATGTACTGCGGGGGGGGGGGGGGGGGGGGGTGGGGAGGGATATACTCACAGGTGCTTTTTGTAGGAATAGAATTCACCAGGTTTGCACCTGTCTGTACTTCATTCAACTTTATTCTAAATACTGAATACAGGGCCAGAGAGATAATGCAGGAGCGACAGCACTGGCCTTGCTCGAAGCTGACCCTGGTACATGCCCAGAACCACAGATGGTCTGTTGAGCAGTGCCAGGAGTGATCCCTGAGCACAGAGCCAGGAGTATCCCCCGAGCACCTCCAGATCTGGCCCCAAACCAACAACCCGGACTGTGCCCTTTCAGAAACAGGAGACCTTTGTGAGTTGACAGTGGAGAAGTGAAAGCAGGAATAGACATCTTCTTGGGGTCAGAGGCCCCTCGACCACAAGAGACACGAAGATCAGCACCTCCTCTCCCTGGTGGGAGGCGGGATGACCAAACCGTGCTTTGACCCTAACCTGTGGACTCTTATCGAAACTGCTTGGCACACGTGGCGCTAAGCCACGCACAGTGAGATGGGCATTGCCTGCTTCTACTTGTGATCACAGAGCACCTGGGCTCCTAAGAACACTCTGTCCCTCGCTGGGCCTTTGTGAGGCTCGGTTCCAGGAAGCAGAGGGTTGAGGATGGCCCAGGCTGTACAGGAAATTCAGAGCAGTGGCAGCTAACCCGGTGGCCTGATGGCTGAGAACGTTGTCAGCATCACATGACGATGGTCTGATTCTGTCCTGGGTTGTCTCTGCTGCCCCCTCCATGTAAGTCCAAAGTGTACGTCCCCCCACCTAGAATCTGAGGCTGTGGCCAGTCTGACACTGATGCTGGTGGTCAGCCCAGTTTCTATGGGCCCAGAGGTTGGCCCTGGGCCTAGAGGAGCCTCTCGCCCACGGTTAAGAAGCCCTCACGTGGGTGGGGTGGCACAGACCTTACGAGATGGTCTGAAAAGCTTACTCCCCATCTTGCGGTGACTGGGGGGGTTTCCTGGTTCTACAGAGAGCATCTGCCAGAAACCACTTCCTGCCTCTCGGTGCTCTGCCCCTCGCCCAGACACAGACACTTCCGAGAGAGCCCCCCAAGTGCCGATACTCCCCAGGTCCTAGTTGGGGCTGTTTCGAGGGACCTTCCCTGCAAACGTGGCTCTGAATCCACATGCTCTTAGGAGCTGCACAGGAGGAGGCCAGAAGGCTGGCTCAGGCCAGGGTGGGGCAGCTGGGCACATGCACCCGGAGAACCCCTGCCAACCAGCTTGGAGGCCCCAGGGGTCCCAGGCACATGGCAGGCCAGGCTGTCCCACCCAACCTCCCTGTCACAGAAGCACCTTCTCTCCCCCAAAGAAAGGACACTCGGCCCCCTCAGACATCCTTAGAGCTTTGATCTTAAAAGTAAAGCTGAGGTTTGGGTGATTGTAAAACCTAGAGACCCAATAAAAGTTTCTGAGACAAGTAAAATTATGCACGTCGTTTCCCCCAAATAGATATAAGAAGAAAAATAGGAGGAAACCAGATATATAAACCTTCCCATTTTGAGACATTTCAGCAATTCATACTATTATCTTTTTGTTTTATTCTCTCTTTAGGTGATCTAGTGCTTAATATGTAAGCATTTATGGCCAGAATGTCCCCATACTTTACGATTTTTCTTCATTACACTGTCTAGTTTCTAAGCTGCTGCTCATCCTGACAGCCCCCGGGATCAGTGACAACTCCCACCCCAGTCCCACTCCCCTCCCATCTCCCCTGAAGATGCCTCCCCCACCACAGCCCACACATAGACTCATACACCGCCAATCACACACACACACGTTCACACACACCCACAGACACATGCATAACACATCTCAACTCCACATACCCTGCATGCACCCACACTGGAACACATCCACACACACTCTCACATTCACACACACACGGAAAGGCACACACATTCACACAGAACACACATTCATACGTTCACACACAGCACAACGCATACTCTCACACACATAAGCCCATACAGACACATGCTCATGTACTCACATTTACACACACAGAAAGATACGGAGAAACTCACAGACAAACTTGCACACGGTCACATTCACACAAACACCTACACATTGACACAGACGCACATATACTCCCTGTCACACATCCACACATCCATATCACACACATACTCACAAACTCACTTCACACAGACACACAAGCACACATAGTTCTCTCTCACACACACACATGTAAACACTCACATACCCACATTCACAAACTTAGTTAACACAGACACACAAGCGCACACAGGCTCTCTCTCTGTCTCTGTCTCTGTCTCTCTCTCTCATACACACACACACACACACACACACTCACACCCACATTCACGAACTCAGTTAACACTGACACATAGGCACACACAGGCTCACAAAGGCACACATTATCACATACCCACACTCACAAACGCAGTTCCCACAGACACACAAACACACATAGGCTCTCACAGACACACTCACACTCACACATGGCCACGTTCACACACACACATGCACACACACACACTATTGCTTTGTTTTCCCATTGGCGGGGGGCATGGTGGGCGCTGAGCTCTGCCACTCGGGAGGTGGACCCAGGAATCCAGAGGACAGTGTCTTCACAGGACGCCCAGGTGCCAGGACAGGTACACCCCATGGGATCCAGCATTTGCCACAGACAGGATACGAGAAAAGGTCGTGGCAGGTGAACTCCCTCTGCTCTGCCCTGGACTCTCCGTCACCACTACTGTCACTCTTTTAGACAGTGACCACAAGCCAAACACAAACCCAAGTGTGGGAACTGGCCTCAGCTGACTCATTGCAGACACCAGCCCCAACTTCCCTCCTGGCCGCTGACCCGGACAGCTGCAGGCCTGGTCATAGCACAGTCAGGGCACCGAAAGGGGCCCATTGAGAGGCCACTCATCCTTCTATCCCTACCCCCTTCAAACCCACCAGGGACTCAGGAGGGACAAAAGAAGAAACTCCTTCTGATCCCGTGCCCCCGTCTCACTTAGAAATGGGCTAGAATATCTGGGGCCCACGGTCCATCTCATCTCTATGGCATTGCTCTGAATTTTCATTTTTAAGTATGGAAAGTTGACATTTGTTAGGAAAGGCCTGAAGAGATACTGTTCCTGCATCTCATTTTCTCCTAAAAATAATGGGAGGCTGGGGGCCAGGGTTGTGGCCCCGTGGTTAGAGCCCTATGCCTTTCATGTGCAAAGGCCCTGTGTTCCAACCCCAGGAGCACATGTGGTTCTACTCCGCACCCCAACTGTGCACTGCCCCCCACCCCCAGCTACAAACTTCACAACAATAACAACTGAAAACAATTCACACCGTAGTATATGCTCTAGGGCCATACTATCCGTTCTTTTCTGTCTTTCTTTGCTTCCTCGTTTATAGTTCAAAGCCCCACGGGGAGAAGAAGCCAATTCCAGATGCTGTGCAAATGGCTTCCAGGGCCAGGGGGCACCGTGTGGATCAGCAGTGCCCCGGGCCTTCATCAGAAGGAACTATTTTTATTTCCAACAAAGCCTTGTAAAATGTGTCCGTCGTCTCCGTTTCATATATTAATAAAAGCAGACGAAAAATGGAGTGATTCGTTCCAAACTCAGCGCACTGAAGGCACAGGCCAAGGCAGAGACCGGCCGTCTTTGATCTGAGCCCAAGACAGCTTGTCTGGGTTCCAAGCAGAGGGGGCGGGGAGTTGTGAGCACACGTCTTTGAACATAAAACAAAACCAGAAATGTCCCAGTTCATTCACTCCTTCTCGGCGAACGCCTTTCCAGAGCGCTGCGGGCGGTTTCGACATTTGGTGGTTTCAGCCCCAGCGTCCTTGGCATTGCCCTGAGTTACCCGGCACTGGAAGAAACTTCACTAACGGAGTGACAAACAAGTAGCTTGTGTATCTGCTCCCTGTCCACCCCCGCCCCAATATCCGGCTTGTACCCATAAAAGCAACACCACCATCAAAGCCAGCCCCCATCTAGAACAGACATGAGCCTTTCCTCCACTCCTTGGATGCTGTGCGGCCTTGAGACCCCCCCCCCCCAAAGGATAGGCAGAGGCAGAAGCATCTTTCCTCAAACTCTGAAGTTAGCCAACAAACCAACCAACCTAAACAACATCTTTTAGCCAGCCATGAAAGAGGAGCCTGCAGCACAGACGGAGCATGAGAGCAAGGAGCTGAGAAGCGAGATTTCCCAGGGAAGAGAGGATGGGTAGGGGTGAGTCGAGAGACTCTAGGTGCCTTTCCCAGGCCGACCCGACGGTGGGCTGCCTGGGCTTGCTTTATCCAAGGACTTCCCAGCTGAGGAGACACGTCCCACGTCTGTCACTAGTCACAGTGCCCACGCAGGGTGTGAGTTTGTACTGAAAGGGTAAGGAGAGATTCTTGTTCTGTTTCCAGCCTTGGGTTGGCGCCATCTGTCTAACTGTTTTTGACCCTGCTTTCTCTGCTACCTTATGAAGTTTAAAAGTCTGAGAATTCAGGACTGGGGAGATGGCACCAAGGACGGGAAGTTGGCGGGCCCACGGTTTGATCCCTGGCACCGCCAAGTCTGTTGAGAGCAACCGTCAGGCACTGAGTCAAGAGTGGCCCCTGCCCCCCAGGACCGCTGGCTATGCCCCCAAACCAGACCAAAACAACCCCCTCCTTGAGAGTTATCTTCAATTCATTCTTCTGCTGCCTTTGCGATCACTATTCAAACATTGTTTGACTATTGGGTGTATGTGGGGGGGGGGGGTAAGGCACTTGCCTTGCATGTGGCCAACCCAGGTTTGATCACCAGCACTGCATGGTCCCCTGAGTGCCACCAGGAGGGACTCCTGGATACAGAACCAGGAGTACCTCTCCTCATAGTTGGAAGTGACTCAGAATTCCAAGACAAAACATTACTCCTGGCAGTGATGTCTGGGACCTCACAGCTGGACACACCTGGCCATGATGCTGGAGAAATCTGGGGAACCGATTTCACTCAGAGATATGGAGCAGCAGTGCTGGGAATCGAACTCACAGCCACGCGCACATCCCTGAGCCCTGCTCACTTTGAAAACAATGACTACTGGGGCAAGATCGGGTTTGATCCCCTCACCGAGCACCGCCAGGAGTAATTTCTGAGTCCCGAGACAGGAGTAACTCCTGAGCCTTATCGGGTGTGGCCACAAAACCAAAATAAAGACATAAATACAAATAAAACAATGATTATTCCCGTATTTCATCATGTCCTCTAGGCTCCTGGGGCCAAAAATAGAGTTCCACTTAAAAATGAAATATTTTCCATCTGGAACAAAGAAAGAGCCCCCGGCACTCTCCGTACCGCCACAAGCTCAGCCACTTGCACCTTCATGTTTGGGTGGGGTCCAGAGTAGGGGTGCATGCTTGGTAGGCTGGGGAAACTCGCCTGTGCTCGAGTTGGAACCTTCATCTGCAATATTCACGTAGGCCCTTTGGAGAGATCCGTGGACCATGCGCAGATGACGATGACTTATAAATAAATGACTTTTCCAGTGGAGATCAATAGAAAGGAAATGGGCAGGAGATGATTAAGCAGAGGGGAAATTAGCAAAAACGATCTGGAAGCCAGAATGAGACATCTTTCCCCAGAGAATCCTCAAAATGTGCTGGATACTCATTTGTCCTTAGTAGTTTTACTGAAGCCTCTCTGGAGGCTGAGGGATAGAGTCAGAGTCTGTCCCTCTGACGAGTCTCGCTCCTGCAATTTGGTGATGTGGTTTCTGCTTCCGGGCACAACTTCAAAGGTGTGTGTGTCACCCATGGGGGACAGGCCTATCTTCCCTGGGGCTCCAATGAGCAAAATGCACACAAGAGACTTTCCCCGGGGACTCTCCATCCCTTCCTATCTGAAATGACAAAGACAGAATTATTTATGATGGGAAACGAACACAATCGGTCTGCGATTTCACAGCAAACACAGAAATCGACTCTGAGGGGATTCAGTGCAAGTGCGAAACTTTGAAAACCTATAGAATAGCGTAGCATTCTAAATGGGGCCGTTACGACAGGGCAGAGATGGGCTGGGCATGAAAGGAAAGCTTGAGAGAGTCAGCTGGATGGAGACAGAGCTTCTGCCCACCCCAAGGGACCTTTCAGAAGTGGGAAGGAGGGGGTTGGAGAGATGGCACAGGTTGGAGGCGCGTCCAACCTGAGTCCCATCCCCGGTACCACGTATGGTCCCCTGAGTCCCACTGGGAGTGACCCCTGAGCAGTGTCAGGAGTAAGCCCTGACATCTTTCTAAGCCAATTGAGCACCACCAGCATGGCCCTAAAGTGAAGAAAAACAAAAAAATAAATAAAAAAAAGAAGGTTGGGGGGTGGAAAAAGAAGAAGAAAGGGAAGGGAAGAAAGAAAAGCCATAAGTTAAGAAATCTACGTGCTATGCGGAAAGTAGACTATAGACTAAACATGATTGTCACCCATTGCCTCTTTTGCAAACCAAAACACCCAATAAGAGAGAGAGAACAAAAGGGAATGCCCTGCCACAGAGACAGGGTGGGATAGAGGAGATGGGGGGTGGGAGGGATACTGAGACCTGTGGTGGTAGGAAATGGGCACTGGTGGAGGGATGGGTATTTGATCATTGTATAATTGAAACCCAAGCACAAAAATGTGTAAGTCTGCAACTGTACCTCATGATGTCTCACTATTAAAATTTTTTTAATAAAATAAAAAAAAGAAATCTACATGCTATTCTAACACATAGACAAGGCATTATCGTCCTCCTTCAGGCTAATGATAAAAATACACATTGGCCGGTGGAAAAGCAGCAAGAGCCCTGAGACAGAGCCACTGCACGAGGGAAGGGTCCTGGCCTAAATACTGAACGATGATGGGGAGCGAGTATCAAGATGGGCAAGATCCCGTTCTCTACCCATCCGGTCGGCCTAAGTGATGGCATGCGGCAACGCTAAGTGTCATAGTCACAGTGTGCCCAGTGCCCCGAGGGGAGGCTGGGATGCCACACCCATTTGGGAAACAGTTTGTCACTGTCTTTTTTTTTTTTTTTTGGCTTTTTGGGTCACACCCGGCGGTGCTCAGGGGTTCCTCCTGGCTCATGCACTCAGGAATTGCTCCTGGTGGTGCTCAGGGGACCATATGGGATGCTGGGAATTGAACCTGTGTCAGCCATGTTGGCTGCGTGCAAGGCAAACGCCCTCCCCGCTGTGCTATCGCTCCAGCCCCTGTCACTGTCTTTGAAGATCAGAAAATTCCCAAGTCTCCTGATCTGCTGTTTCTGTTTCCAGGTCTCTACATCACCTGAGCTTGTGTGTGTGTGTGTGTGTCTGTGTGTGTGTTTGTGTGTGTTGGGGGGGGGAGCTAAACGGGATGTCTCCACTGGCAGAACAGATGCGTCCCCCTATCCCTGCATGTGTGTCTGGACACTTAGTGATGACTCACAACAGCATACACTGGTTTTAGTAGCACCATGTTGGATGAGAAAGTGAGTCCGAGTGGTCCAAGAAGCCAAAGGAAGCAGCATGTGGGGTAAGTCTGTATTTAACAGTTAATAGTTGGGAAATGGTCCAGGTAAGAGACCGGAGGGATGGCTGTGGTCTTGGATGGAACAGCATATTCACGTACCCTCATTAAGTTATTGAAATAAAGCGATTAAAAAATTCATATGAGCTATGCCAGGTCAGAGGTCATGCTGTTTTAGAGTTTACTATTATGATTAACCAGACTGTGTGTATTCAAGAAGTATATATATAATGTTACACATATATAACATATAAATATATATCTATATATATATCATGGTCACGGTTGTCCCATTGTTCATCGATTTGTTCTAGCGGGCCCAGTAACGTCTTCATTGTGACAATTGTTACTGTGTTTGGCATATCGAATATGTCACGGGGAGCTTGCCAGGCTCTGCCGTGCGGGCGAGATACTCTCGGTAGCTTGCCGGGCTCTCCGAGAGGGGCGGAGGAATCGAACTCGGGTCGGCCATGTTGGCTGCGTGCAAGGCAAACGCCCTACCGCTGTGCTATCACTCCAGCCCATATATATATATATATATATATATATATATATATAAAATGTTTATATATATGCATATATATGTATGTATAGCCCATATACATATATATATGTATAATGTTTATATGGTCCCTGGAGAACACCCTCACCTAGGAAAATAAATCAAAACTGATGATTTCCCATTGATTTCTGTGCTTTTTAACACTTCTAGCATACTTTAAGCATCTTACAAGTTTGCCAGTTGTTCAGGCCAGTGATCTCCTTTGAATAATAGCTCTCTCGCCTCACTCTTTATTTCTTTGCTTGCTTAATTCCACTGTGGAGAAGCCTGTCTTTCCTCAAACACTTTTCCCCTCTTTCTCTTCTCTCACATCTTTCTATTCAAGTTTCACTCAGTACAAACTACCTTGGGGCTGGAGTGAGAGTCCAGAGGGTAGTGCGTTTGCCTTGCATATGGGTGACGCAGGGTCAATCCCCGGCATCCCATAGGGTCCCCCAATGCACCGCCAGGAGTCATTCCTAAGTGCAGAGCCAGGAGTAACCCCTGAGACAGGTGTGGCCCCCAAACCAAAAAATAAACTGAAATAAATCTACCTTGCTTCACCAAAAAGAGTATCTCTCAAGTTTTAGTTTGTCACTACGTAGTGAGAGTTTTACCCACCTTCCTACTCTATCTTTCCGTAGTGTGTCCTTTTTGTCTTAAAATTTGAGAAATAAAAACAAATACATAAAATCGGATAAGTGGGCAAGACAGACAAACAAAAAACCCAACTTAAATATTTTCCTCAAGATTTAGTGGTGAGCCTAGAAAAATGTCTTAATGATTTACTTACTGGATCACTGTGAGATAGACCCTTGCAAAGCTGTTCAGGATTGAGTTTCAGTTACACAGTGTTCCAGCACCCGTCCCTCCACCAGGGCACATTTCCCAGCACCAGTGTCCCCAGTGTCCCCAGTTTCCCTCCCGTCTATTTCCCCCACCACCACCCCCTGCCTGTCTCTATGGCATGCACTTTTCTTCAGAGAAAGAAAGACAGAAAGAGAGAGAGAAAGAGAAGCCACTCAATGCCTCTTTTGCAAACCACAACACCCAAAAGGAGAGAGAGAACAAAAGGGAATGCCCTGCCACAGAGGCAGGGTGGGATTGGGGGGATGGGGGGTGAGAGGGATGCTGGAACCCGTGGTGGTGGAAGATGGGCACTGGGAGGGATACTGGGACCCGTTGGTGGTGGAAGATGGGCACTGGTGGAGGGATGGGTACTTGATCATTGTATAACTGAAACCCAAGCACAAAAATTTGTAAGTCTACAACTGTACCTCATGGTGTTTTACTAATAAAAATTAAAAAATTTAAAAAAAAGAGAAAACACCACAGAAACTGGCCCATAACCACAAAAACAAAAGCAACCGGTGCTGGCATGGATGTGGTGAGAAAGGGACACTCCTTTACTGTTGGTGGGAATGCCAACTGGTTCAGCCCTTTTGGAAAACAGTATGGACGATTCTCAAAAAATTAGAAATTGAGCTCCCATTTGACCCAGCAATACCACTCCTGGGAATATACCCAAAAAGGTATAGTCGAAGTGACATCTGCACTTGTTTGTTCATTGCAGCACTCTTTACAATAGACAGAAACTGGAAGAAACCTAAGTGCCCAAGAACAGGTGACTGGTTAAAGAAACTTTGGTACATCTACACAATGGAGTACTATGTAGCTATTAGAAAAGATGAAGTCATGAAGTTTACATACAAGTGGTACTACATGGAAAGTATCATGTTAAGCAAAATGACTCAGAAAGAAAGGGATAGACATAGAAAGATTGCATTCATCTGGGGAACATAAAGTAACAAAATAGGAGACCAACACCCAAGAATGGCCAAGATTAGTACCAGGAATTTTGCTCCATGGCTTGGAGGGCAGCCTCACGTGCTAGGGGAAAAGGAAGCTCAGATAGAGAAGAGAGCACCAAATAAAGGGTGTTGTGAGGACCCTCCCAGGATGGGAGAAGTATGCTGAAAGTAGACTATAGACCAAACATGATTGCCATTCATTGCCTCTTCTGCAAACCACAACACCCAAAAGGAGAGAGAAAACAGAGGGGAATGCCCTGCCATGGAGGCAGGGTGGGAGGGGGGATGGGGAGTGGGAGGGATACTGGGATCCATGGTGGTGGAAGATGGGCACTGGTGGAGGGATGGGTACTTGATCATTGTATAATTGAACCCCAAGCACAAAAATGTGTAAGTCTGCAACTGTACCCCATGATGTCTCACTATTAAAAAAATTTTTAATAAAAAATGAAATGGAGAGATGGAACTGAAAAAAAAAGAGAGAAAAAGAGAGAGAAGGAAAACGACTTTTTTGTTCTCACCACACACCAGTTCTGCCCCGCCCCACCCCACCCTTCCTTTAGCACCAGCAGCTGCTCCGCTTTCTGAGTTTCCATATCTGAAGCTTTTCCATATGGGGAGTATTTTCCTGATTCAATCTTGTTAGAGATCACGACTCCACTGGTTATGTTCATCACTTCCAAATACTGCTTTTGTGTCTTGCTGCTTTTCCTCTGGCACGCTTTGCCTGTTTCCTATATTATTAATCCTGATCCTGTAGGATGAATCCTGAATTGACAATTTCCTTCTTTCTCCCTATTTGAGTTTATCTTGCTTCTCTTTCAGGACTTATTAATTTGGAAATCAAGGAAGCTGTTTGACTTTGGAGGGGTTGTCTTTCGGTTGCTGTTGTGTTTTGTGTTATTTTTTTATGTGAGATCAAAGTCTCACTCAGGCAAGACCTGTGCTCTGCCACGAAGCCCCAACTCCAGACATTTGAACCCTTTCTTTGCTAGTTAATAAAAGCATTTGCTCTTTTTGAGGGGAGAGACAGACCCAGCTATGCTCAGGGCTGACTCCTGGCAGGGCTCAGAGGCCCACATGGGGTTCCAGGGATTGAAGCAGGGCAGGACACATGCAAGGTGATCACTCTTCTTCCTGCATTATCTCTCTAGTTCCAAAATTTTGAAGCCTTGAAGTGTTCCCAGAAAACTAAATGATCTCTGCTTTCACAACCCGGAGATCTCATTTCTCATGCTTTTACAGAATGCTCCTATCCCCAGCTGTTGCAAAAATTTTCCTTCATAAGTGAAAACCTTTCCTGGACACCCAAGCCCCCCTCTCCCTCCATGAACCCAACAGTTTCCCTTCTCAAGCCGAACTTCATCCCTGACATTGGAAATCATCTCAAAACCTGAATTGCAAGAACCCCAAAAGCCTTTAACAATCCCCGGGCCTGCCCCGGAGACTCATAAGTAAACCTCGAAAGAGATTAACTGGCTGCAGACACTTGTCCAACCAAGACCTCAAGGAGGATCTCGGAGGGAGGTCAAGGCCCCCTCCGTGCTGAAGCCTTGGCAGCTGCACTCACACCCCAGCAGCTGCCCCCATGCCTCTGGGGGACTCCCCCGTCTCACGACTGAGCTCCACTGAGATGCCAAACTGCCCAAATTTTAGGTACATCCCTTAGCTCACCCTTAGGAAGCCTACACAAGGCCAGTGAGTTTTTGGGGTGAAAACTCTGGGCCTTTTTGGAGTTGGGGTAGGTGACCTCCCCCTACCTTCTCATACTTCCAGAATCCCCGGCAGCCACGTCATGTCCCACCACTACCACCACGTAAGCATACTATCCAGTTAAATGTTCTGGACTTTCTGGAGGAAGTTTCCAGACTCTTCAGTCCCTCCCCAGAGGAGCACAGCGGGTTGGATGGGATCTGATGTAGAAGCCAACCAAGCCTGACCAACTGGGGCCTGGACACAGAAGGGTTAACAGCAATGGCAGCTGAGGAAACCCCAGGTAAGGATGTAACATCTCCATGGTCAGGTACAACAACTTTCACAAATTTTCTTTGACTGAAGTGTTTTTGATCATTCCATTACCCGTTTAATGATAACAAGCAATATGAAATAAATTATTGTGGGCCTACTAGGAGCAGGCTTGAAGGGGGGCTGGGGAAATGAGGACCGTGGTGGAGGGAAGGGGACAGTGGTGGTGGGATTGGGGATGGACTATTGAATGCTTGGAACAAATCATTACGAGCAATGTTGTCAGCCACAGCGTGAAAGAAAGTGGCGAAAAAAATCCAAGGGCCAATCGTCGCATCTCCGTTATGAAAATGCTTCTTTAATTTGTTTATCATTTTATCCTAAGCCACATTTGGGGGAAAGTTCTCCAACATGTAATTCTTTTTGCTTGTAGGTGAGTCAAATTTTTTAGTTTGGCTTGGTTTGGGGCTGCACCAGACTGTGTGCTCAGGAGCGAACCCCTAGTGGTGTTCCAGTGCTGAGTGCCAGTGCTGGGGACCCAGCCAGGGTCATGGCCAAAGCAGCTGCATGCAAAGCCGGTGTCTTATCTCCTGTGCTGTCTCTCTGGTCCCCTCTTTTACATTCTTTGTTTGTCTTTGGACTACACTCAGCAGTGCTCAGGGATCACTCCTGGCTGTACTTGAGGGAACATTTGGAGTGCTGGGATCAAACAAGGGTCAACCACATGCCAGGCAAGTGTCCTAACCACTGTACTAGCTCTCAACCTCAACGTAAAAATATTTTTTTAACGGTAGCGGAACAGTGTGAGTACGGTGGGGAGAGCATTTGCCTTGCATGTGGCCAACCCAGGTTCTAGCCTACCTGGGGTTCAATCCCTGATATGCCATATGGCCCCCCCGAGCACTGCCAGGAGTCATTCCTGAGTGAGAGCCAGGAGTAACCCCTGAGCATTGCCAGATGTGGCCCAAACACTACCCCCCCCCCATTTTTTATGGTAAAAAAATGTAGAGAAGAAAATGGGAAAAGCTCCACGTATCCACAAATTAATCCTGTCTCATCTGTCCTAAAATGATTTTCCTAAGCTTCACCATTTCATTGCAAATTTGAGAAGCAAGTTTGAGCTTTCCCCAAGATAATTCTAATCACTTTCTTCCTACCCTTGTATCTTGTGCGAACTCTGCTATTTTGTTGATTCTCTCCTCATTGGATGTGGTGGGGGTTTTGGGTTGCTCCTCATCGTGACCTTCAAATGTCCTTGGTGCTTCTTCGAAGTTCGGTCAACTTCGCATCTTCAAGCCCCAGCCTTACCTCTGCTGTGGATATCCAGCAGGTCCTCAGACAAAGTCATTTTATTAGAATGTGGAGAATAAACTAGCCCCATCCAGAGACTGAACAAGGCCTGTTTCCGATAAATGTCACTTCACTTAAAAGCCTCATTTTCCAAGAACTCTTGCTATTGTGTACCGGATGAAAGCAAACGTCATAGCTTGGGATGCGCCTCACGATGACAGATAAAAGTGATCCAAGCTGTGTTCTTCAATGGCCAGGCAAGGTATTTGCATGTGGTCATCAAATAATCAAGCCTGTGATGTGGAAGCAAAAGCACCTCTATAAACACATTAAAAATGGTAAACTCAGTGTAATGTTTATGAGTTTTTCTCATCTCTAAAGCTCTAACAGGTAACCATAGTTTCCTGTACCTGACAGAAGAATGTGTTACAAAAGATTTCCCTAATTTTAAAAATGAATTATTTTATATATATATACTTTTTAGTCTGGGGGCCATGCTTGGTGGTGCTCAGGGCTTACTCCTGGCTCTGCACTAAGGAATTACTCCTGGCGGGCTCAGAGGACCATATGGGATGCTGGGGATCAAACCCAGGTTGGCCGAGTGCAAGGCTAATACCCTACTCTCTGTACTATCGCTCTGGCACCCTAAAATTAATTTATTTTAGGCCCTGTGACTTACATAGTTCGGGTTCAGGCCTATAATTTTCAAAATTGAGCCATCAGCAGGGTCCACTTCCCTCCACCGATGGTCCCTGTTTACTCTCCTACCCCTTGGCTTGCCTCTTTCACAGGAGCATCTTCAAGTTTGGTTAGTGTAGTTTGCATCTCCTGCTTTCAGTTTGGTTGATTTCTAGGGTTTAAATATGTAGTTAAATCTAGTTCAATCAAAGCCCCAGTCATTCTCGGCTGGGAAATCGGGCTCTAAAATTCACAGATTGGTTTAGTTTGTACAAAGGAGGGAAACTTCTAGAGCCTGAACTTCCGGTCAGCTCCATGCAGCTGTTCCTGGCTCTGCGGGGTGTTATTCTTGAAGTGTCCACCTTGTGAAGAATCCCTGCTCTTCCCACCTTTGCGCTTGCTAACTCCAAATTTGATCTGAACCCACAGCCTTCCGGCCACTCTGCCGTAACTGCAGTTGTGAAAATGTTTGGAGAATATAAAAGAAATAAGAGCTTAGCTTCTGAGCACCGGTGGGGTCTAAGATGCTGCTGGCCTTGTTTAGGGACATGGAGTAGCCTAAATCTCTCTGATTCGATCTTCCAAGGTCAGGCAGGGAAAACCCCCAGTCCTGGAGGCCAAAGACCTGGGAACCCAGGAGCACCTTCACATGATCTGGCAGGGAGGCAAGAGAACGGGGTAAACTTATCTTATCTTATCCAGGGCCATGAGGAGCGCCCCTGTGCCCTTCCCACTTCTGCGTCCTTATCTTAAGATTCTCTCCATCGACTCGTATGGAGTCCAAACTGACTAAGGAGATAGCACAGTGGGTAGGGTGTTTGCCTTGCACGCGGCCGACCCGGGTTCGATTCCCAGCATCCCATATGGTCCCCTGAGCACCGCCAGGAGTAACTCCTGAGCACAGAGCCAGGAGTAACCCCTGTGCATCGCCGAGTGTGGCCCAAAAAGCAAAAAAACAAAACAAAACAAACTGACTAATGAAGAAATAGAAGCCCCGCTTGGAGAGCGCCCAGCAGCCAGAGAAACGAAAAGCAATTAGATCCCACACCCAAGGAAATCAAACCGCCTGAGGAGACATATGAAAATACAAGTTAAAAAAAATAAATAAAAATAAACACCCTTAGGGAGCCCAGAAGCCTCTGAAAATGAATGAATGAGTGAGAAATTCAAACGTGATTTCCCTGCTAAGCAGTGTGGAGTTCTGACAGCAGCAGTAGTACAGCAGGGAAGGTGCTTTTCTTGCATGCAGCTGACCTGGGTTCGATCCCTGGCATCCCATGTGTTCCCCAGATTACTGGTGAACCAGTGACCAGCAGTGGCCAGGAGTAATTCCTGAGTGCAGGGTCAGGAGTCAGCCCTGAGCACAGCTGGGTGTGAGTTCCCTTCAAGTAAAAATAAATAGCGAGATGGGTTATGTCAGAACTCACTCTCTATCCAGGGACACAAAGCAGGTGGTGACCCGGCTTCAGTCTCTGGCTCTGCAAAGCTCCTGCAATGCTGCCAGGTGAGGTGTGGCCTGGTGGGCCCCGAGCCCTGCTAGGTGTAGCAACACATGGTCCTCAGACCCACACACTAGCTGCAAATCACCAGCCTGGCCCCTTCCCCTAGTGCACTGCTTGGGATCCCCCTGAACATTTTTAAAAAAAGAAAAAGAAAAGAAATCTGATCTGAAAATATCATCTCAGAAAATATCATCATCGTCTCTTACATCCACAAAGGGAGGGATGATGCCCTGAGAAACATCCATCCATCTGGGAAGGACTTTGATAAAACTCAACGTTCACCTCAGATAGAAATTCACGTAGAAAGTGATGAGATTTGGGCTCTGCTACCGACACCCCTAAACCAACCACATCATCAGCCCACAGAACCATCCCCTGTGTGCCAACTGGATTTCTGAACTAAAATTAGTACCTATGTTGGCAGGATGATCATTGATTGAGATTATAATTTAAACCATTCTATTTTCTAGCTTATACTTAGAAATCCAAGAGGCCCTAGCAAAATACATGAGATTAATTTTTAAGATGATAGTACACAGAATAAATAGGAAAAGATAAAGTTTTTCTTAGGCAACAAGTTCCTACATTAGAATGGGGAAGATTCTATTTATAATAGAGGTAAGGTGTATATGTGGAAATCATAGGGAATAGATGTAAACTTTTTTGGTGTGTTTTGGACCACATCCAGCAGTGCTGAGGGTTTTCTCCTGGCTCTGTGTTCAGGAATAACTCCTTGAAGAGCTCGAGGAACGATACAGGGTGCTGGGAATTGAACCCGGGTCGGCTGCATGCAAGGCAAGTAAGGGTCCTGCCCACTGTACTATTGCCTGACCCCTACAGAAGGATTAATTTAAGGTCAGGATCAACAGGAAAGGCCTAAAATATTATTAAAAATATATTTAAAGATCCGAACAAAGACAAATATAACATTTTCTGGCCTGGAATGACTTCAGAAATGATTTCCATAAAAAATGCTGTGTCCCCAACACATTACAAAATTGTAGCTCAGTTTCAAATAGAATTCTAAAACAGTCTGGTTAAGTTGTCTAATATATTCTTAGTATTTAAAGGAATGAAAAAATAGACCCAAATAACCAAGAAAAACATGAAGGAAAACAAACCAATGTGTGGGGAAGAAAAGAAATATCAGAGGGTCTTTGGAAATATCAGAGGGTCTTTGGTGCAGGTAAAGTAACACCGTAGCATGTCCTCTCCTTTTTAGGGGGTGAGCATCCTAATGTCTCCATTGTGAGACTTGTTGTTACTGTTTTTGGCATATTGAATAGCCACGGGGAGATTGCCAGGCTCTGCCATGTGGGCGGGATACTCTAGGTAGCTTGCCAGGCTCTCCGAGAGGGGCGGAGGAATCGAACCCAGGTTAGCCACGTGCAAGGCAAACACCCTACCTGCTGTGCTATTGCTCCAGCCCGCAGGTAAAGTAACCAATAAAAATAACAAGGAGTTGGAAGTGAAAGAGGGGTCTTCAGAGAGAGCGAGAATTGGAAGCAGATTGCGGGATCTATTAGAATATGTGTGGGATGGATTAATCACTGAGCTCAATCTGGATAGATTCCCGACAATCATTACAGATCTCTAGCAAGAAGTGGGTGTATTGCCAAGAGGAAAATGAGGGAAGAGATATGAAGAGGCGATTCCCAGAAGCCCAGCCTCAAACACCTAGCACCTGAAAAGACGCTGGGAGGCCCGAGAAGTTGGGGAAAATGTCACCGAGCATTGCCGATGAGCTGTCACCTTAGAGTTGTCAAACTGGCCCAGGAGAAAGTTAATACCAGTTGGCAGCTGGGATGTGGAGAATGAACCGGGATTCTCTCCAATATCACTGGGGGACGTGTGAGAACTTTCTGTTGTCAGACCGTGAAACAACATCTCATAACATTGAAAATATTTATATCCTGCAAGCCAACATTCCCCCTTGCGGACCCCCTGGAGATCTAGACCACAGCAAGACAATCACCATTCATTAAGGAGATATGTGCAAGGGACTTCCTGGAAGCTGTAGGCATCAGTGCGGCTGCCTTTATAGGGAGATGGGAGACTCACACCAAGGGGAATTATGTAACCATTCATAAACAAGAAACAGGAAAAGAATGGAAGTTCTGTCAAATGACTTGGAATTTCTACAAGATGAAGAAATAGTGTGTAATGGGATCCCATTCAGTCAAACCAACAAGAACAAAACAAACAAACAAAAACTCATGTGTGTGTCATGAGAGAGAGAGTGTGTGTCGTAAAGGTTAAGGAGGGGAAAGGGACCATTCATACTGGCCATTCACATGGGTCACGTTGGGACATTGTGGGGGGCCCTGTGGGGTGTGTGTGGTGGTCCATGCAGGCACATTGCAACACTAGGATGAAATAGGTGGAGAACTTCCCTTCCTTTGTGGGTGAAATTGCCAATAGCTACAAGAAGCAGAGGAATAATTAGACAATCCTGAGTCCTTCCTCCTTTCCAGAAGCATTTTCCTTATTTCTACTTTATCACGTCTCTTATTATTTCCTTATTTCTCTCACCAAGTCACATCACTGGCCTCAATTCAGGTCTCTTTAGTTCTATTGTTAAATTCTTATAATTTGGAGCTTTATACTTGTTTAAACATATTTGGGGGCTGAAGAGATAGTACAGTGGGTAAGACACTTGTCTTCTCGGCCGCTGACCTAGGTTCAATTCCTGGCACCCATAGATGGGTCCAGTGATCCTTGAGCACAGAGGCAAGAGTAAATCCTGAGCCCTGCTGAGTGTGCCATCACCCACCCCTCCCCCAGTCAAATAAACCCAGTGTTTTGGTTTGGAGAGACAGCACATCTGAACTGCACCCAGACGACCACGCTTGACCCTCTGCACCCCATATGGTTCCTGAGCTGCCAGGAGTGGTCCCTGAGTGTGGTGCAGAGCCAGGAGTAAGCCCTCAGCACAGCTGGGCATGTCCCCTCCCTCACCTCCAGACACAAAACAAACCACAAACCTCTTTGAGTCTTTTTAAAAGCATTGCTGCTAGGTGCTACACTTTCCCTAACATTCTTCTATTTTTCGCTTATACTTTTAACCTCAATGGAGACTTATGACAGACTGTTTTTTTAAATATAATTCAAATATTATATTCTAGATAATCACTAATGGCTAAAATTATTATAAAGATCCATTTTTCCAAGAGATCGGGGAAGGTGGGGGGAGATGTGTGACAACCAGGGAGTACTCACCTCTTGCTAATGAGGGCAGCTTCTAAACTGACCGGGGTGAACAGGAATTGAGAGAGCAGCTAGGCAGAGAAGTGGGATAACAGCTAGGTTATTTCAGGAAGAGGAAAAAATCAACAGCAACTGGCATTTGTAACAGCTGGAATTTATTGAGACAACTGGCATTTTATTTGGACGGTCAGCACGTGCACAGTCATTAAACGCATCAGCTCGTAGACGGTACCTATTAACCCTCTTATCTCCAACCTATAGGTGAGAAAACTGAGGCTTACCAGAAAATCCAGTGCGCTGATCACTGATCAACACTCAAGTTATCGTAGCAGAGTGAAATGTGGGCAGAGTGAAAAGTTCTAGTCCGTCTGTCCCGATGCTTAAGCTCTTCTGCACAGCGCCCCCTGTCAGCAGGTGAGGGCAGCTGCGGGGTCTCCCTCCACTCATTTCACCACGAAGAGAATTTAGGTAACAGTTGCACAGCTGGACAACCACTTTCTCTGTCTTCCAGATCCCTTAGAAGATAGATACTCAGGCAATTTCCGGCAACACACTGCAAGTGATGACTGTCATAGTACTGAATTATTTTTAGTAGTGCCTCCATTAAGATTGTTCTCCATCGGTGCCTCATTCAGCACCAAACGGCAAGGATTTCCATTCTAACCAAGTGAAGCTACGCAAGAGAGTCAAAACTCTGCTTCATTTCTATTACTTTCTTTGGGATCACTAATAAAGAGCTAACCAAGAAAATAATTGATGCATTTTCCCTGAGGGCCCCAAATATATCTCACAGATCCCAAAGGAATAAAGTGGATTTGGATCTCCAAACAGGCGGGGGTGGGGGTGGGTGGGGAGGAGTGAGAAAGAAAAAGAAAAAGAAAGGCAGGTAGGAAGGAAGATCGGAAAATGAATAGAAGTCTATCAGGAACCTAAATTTTTCTTGAGTTAGTGACAAGAATGTTATGATTTTATCTACAACCAGCCAAGTTGAAAATTTCCTGTGTAGCAGGATGTATTCAATGCAATGCGAATTACCTGGAGATCACCATGTAATACCTTTCTAAGTTCATATATCCATGTTCACCTATTAGGAAAATGTTATTTGATGCCCAAGAAAAACGTAATTCTACGCTTGTTGGTTCCTTTCCATTTTTATATCTGATCTTCGGATGAAATTTGACCCGAACCCTAGTTACAGAATGGTGATTTGAAGATAATTCTTTATTTAAAAGGGCATTTAATGCTAACACCTTTCTAGAAGATTCCTGGGCTCACCCGAGTCCCCTGGCTTGTGGCCAGGACACGCTTGTTGAATGAATGCACAATGGGTTTTGCCAGCATTTCCAGGGTAACACAAGTGCTCATATTCAGGAAACCAAGTTCCTTTGCCGCCTGCCTTATGCAGGGGAGACTTTGTGTATTAATCTGTTCCTGCACTCTGCTGCTTGTGTCATGTGCCCCAAACGGTAACAATTTGGGTTGTATTAGCGCCGAAGCCGATGATGAAATGCACATGGGCCAAGCTTCCCGGCCAAGGGTTGACAGAGGTGAACGGACAAAGCCATGGAAAGTTGGCGGCTAAAAATGGAGCTGGGAGGTTGCTGGCTGGTTTTTGTCGTGGCCTCAACTCCCTCGTGCTTCTTAGCCTGGGTGACGATGGCGGCCTGGTCGCCTTCCTGTTGATTCTCAGCTTCTCTTCTCGTTGAAGTGAGTTTAGTCGGGGTTAAACACATAAATGGATTTCGAGCCTGTGTCTGGGGAACATGCCAGGACGCGACAGTGAAAAGCACCCGGGAACAGCAAAGTGGCATCTTGCGAGCTCCCCGTGGGTCAGAGCAGCTGCTGGGCAGAACGTGCTGGCCATCAGGTTGGGGTCGGACTGTCCGCTCCGCTTGAACGGGATGGCACCAGCGGGCCCTGCCACGCTCATCGGCACAGCAGAGCCCTATTATTTGAGATTGCCTGGTGCTTTTTCACTCTAATTTTGGGATATGTTCCTGTCTCTCAATCTCAGAATTCTCTATATATTTGCCAAGATTATTTTGAAATTTATATAAAAATGTAAGACAGTCAGAATGGCTAAAACAATGTTCACGATCACGATCACGTCCATCCTGTTATTCGTTGATTGCCTCGAGCAGGCCCCAGTAACGTCTCCTTCGTCCTAGCCCTGAGATTTTTTTAAAAAGTGCCATATTCAAGGCTCTTTCAGAGTTAGGAGAATGAGACCCTTCATTGTTACTGGTATTTGGCATATTGGGTACGCCACGGGGAGTTTGCCAGACTCTGCCGTGTGGGCAGGCTACATTCGGTAGCCTGCCAGGTTGTCCAAAGTAGGAATGAGATAATAAGATGTCGTGCGTCCGGGACCCGCGTGCCTTTGTTCCTCTGCCGGTACCTTCATGCGTGTGGAGAGTGGTCTCAGCATGGTGGTGGCTGGTTCTGGAGGTCTTCGGCTGCCGGAGCCCTGGTTGGGGCGGGGAGGGAAACTCAACCCGCTCCCTCCAAGGGGCCCTGGTGAGGACAGCCAGGCGCGGGGGCAGGAGACTCTGCCAAAAGTCTTAGAATTAGAAAAAATTGGGGTTGGGTCTTTTGGTACCGTCTACAAGTGCATTAAAACAATGTTACAGGAAGAAAATTGGAAGACTCACATCTCCCAATTTCAAAGCTTTTTCATACAGTTATCAAAACTTTGCTAACACATAGAGGATGTAGCATGTGCTACATGAAGTAGATCACTGGGATGAATTTTGACAAGAATGCCAATACCATTCAACAGGAGATTAAAAACAAAGTATTTGTAACAAGTGGAAAGCAGGATTTGTACAATATGAAAGAGAACAAATCCTCCCTCATCACACGCACAGATTAAAGTTGATGATACAGCTAAATTCAAGAACCAAGACTAAATACTCGGAGAAGAAAATGTAGGAGTATGTTTTGTGATCTTGGGTTAGCCAATATTTTCACAGGTATGACAACAGAAAATTACTTTCTCAAATAATAGCAACAAGAAGGTGTTTCATAGATTATTTTTTTGTTTCCACCCACAATACTGCACTGGGGTGTAGTGGGGTTTTCCTTCACTTGATTTTTTGGGGGGCGGTGTGTGGAAAAAGCTCTTAGCACACATTTATAAACTATTTTGTATTTTCTTGGAAAACACTCAGTAACTGTCAGTCTTTTTACAGGGAAGGCAGCGGTAAACTGTGTGCATTTCTGTGACATGTGCATATATTTGTAGGTTGTGTGTATGTTTGCAGCATGTGTATGTGTGTGTGCTGTGTATGTCTGTGAGGGGGTGTGCACGTGATGCGCACATGTAAATGGTGTGTGTGATGTGTGTGATATCTGCAGATGTACATAGGGTGTGTATGGGTGTATACGTGTGGTGTGGGGTGGGTGTGTATGTGAGTGATGTGTATGCAGTATGCATGTGGTATGTATATGAGTGGTGTGTGTGTATGGCGTGGCTTTGTGTATCAGTGTGTATTTGTGATGTGCTGGTATGTATGTGAATATATGTGCATGAGGTATGTGAGTGACGTCGGAAAGGTTTGGGGGCGCCTATGATGTGTGTGATATGTGGACATGTGCTGGGTGCGAGCGGTGTGTATGTGTATGTGGTGTGGGGTGCGTATATAAGTGTGTGCTGTGCATTTGGGGGGTGTGTGACTGGTGTGTGTGCAGTGCGTGGGATGTGGGGGGTGTCTGAGTGGGGTGTGTATGTGATGTGTGGTAGGATTGTGTGTGTGTGTGTGGGGGGTGTGTGGGAAGTGTGTACGTGGTGAGCAGAGGACAGATGTGTCTGCGTGGGGTGTGTGGGGTGGTTTGTCTACAGTGTGTGTGTGTGTGTGTGTGTGTGTGTGAGCGCGCGGGCGCACAGCTCTCCCTGCTGGTTCTTTCCAGGGCTCCGGAGTTACCGTGTCCGGGGTGTCTGCGCCTGGGCAGTGGGGGCGCTTAGAACCCAGAGGAGCCGCCCGGAGGAGGCGGAGAGGCCGGGCCAAGAGCGCGTAGCCTCGGGGCGCCGGAGAGCCGGGTCCGGGGGCGCGGGTTCCCGGGTCGTAGGGCAGCGTGTCCCGGGGCGCGGGGTCCCGAGGTGCGGGGTCTTGGGGGCAGGGTAGCGGGTCCCGGGGCGCAGGATCTCGGGGCAAGGGGAGCGGGGTCCCAGGGTGCGGGGTTCAGGGACGGGGTGGGGGTCTCGGGACGCGGGGTGCCGGGTCGTAGGGCAGCGTGTCCCGGGGCGCGGGGTCCCGAGGTGCGGGGTCTTGGGGGCAGGGTAGCGGGTCCCGGGGCGCAGGATCTCGGGGCAAGGGGAGCGGGGTCCCAGGGTGCGAGGTTCAGGGACGGGGTGGGGGGTCTCGGGGTGCGGGGTCCGGGGGCGAGGGGGAGCGGTCCAGGGGCGCGGGGGCGCTAGGTGCGGGGTCTCGGGCTGCAGGAGAGCGGGTCTCCGGGCGCGGGGTCCCGGGTCGCTGGGTCCCGAGGTGCGGGGTCTTGGGGGCAGGGTAGCGGGTCCCGGGGCGCAGGATCTCGGGGCAAGGGGAGCGGGGTCCCAGGGTGCGGGGTTCAGGGACGGAGTGGGGGTCTCGGGGCGCGGAGTCCCGGGTCGTAGGGCAGCGTGTCCCGGGGCGCGGGGTCCCAAGCTGCGGGGTCTTGGGGGCAAGGTAGCGGGTCCCGGGGCGCAGGATCTCGGGGCAAGGGGAGCGGGGTCCCAGGGTGCGGGGTTCAGGGACGGGGTGGGGGGTCTCGGGGTGCAGGGTCCCGGGCCTCGGGGGAGTGGTCCAGGGGCGCGGGGGCGCTAGGTGCGGGGTCTCGGGCTGCAGGAGAGCGGGTCTCCGGGCGCGGGGTCCCGGGGCGCAGGGTCTCGGGGCAAGGGGAGCGGGGGTCCCAGGGTGCGGGGTTCAGGGACGGGGTGGGGGGTCTCGGGGTGCAGGGTCCCGGGCCTCGGGGGAGCGGTCCAGGGGCGCGGGGGCGCTAGGTGCGGGGTCTCGGGCTGCAGGAGAGCGGGTCTCCGGGCGCGGGGTCCCGGGGTGCGGGTCGCCGGGTCGCGGGTCCCCGGGCGCAGCGGCGGCGCGGGCGGCCGGGGCGAGCGCGGGGCGCGCAGCGGCGGGCGCGGCCGCCGATCGGGGCGTCATCCCGCAGGAATCCGTCCCGGGAGCCGCGCCGCCCGCTCGCTCGCCCCCGGACGCCGAGGGGCGCGCGCGGCGGCGGCGGGCGGGCGGGCGGGCGCGCGCGGCGGGGGGCGGGCGGGCGGCGGGCGCGCGCGGGGGGCGGGGCCGGGGCGGCGGGAGCCCCGCGGGCCGCGCCGCTGTCCAGAGAGTCGCGAGCCGCCGCCGCCGCCGCCGCCGCCGCGCGCCCACCGCTCCGCGCGCCCCCTCGGCCCCCGCTGCTGCCGCCCCCGGAGTCCGCACGGCGGCGGGGCTGGCGCGGCGCGAGTGGCCGGCGAGCGCGGCACCAACAAGTGAGCGGGCGCCGCGGGCCCGGGGCGCACGGCCCCCCGCGACCCCCGCGCCCCCCGAGCCCCCCGGGCGCGCTCGCAGCGTCGGCGTCGGCGTCCCTCGCGGTCCTGTGCCAGCGGCGGCCCCGAGCGGCCGGTGCCCGGGAAGATGCGGCGCGCGTGGATCCTGCTGACCCTGGGCTGGGTGGCCTGCGTGTCGGCCCAGGCGGTGAGTCGGGGGGACACGCGCCCCCGGGGATCCCGCCCCCCGCTCCCCCAGGACCTGCGGGGCCGGGCGCGCTCGCCCCGCCGCCGCTCGCCCGCTGCCCTTCCCCCTCGGCGCGCCGGAGTGACCGGGGGTCCCCGCTCGGGCGGCGGCACCGAGGCTGGGGGCGCCGCGGCGGCCCCCGGAGTCGCGCCCAACTTCTGGGCCCTCGGAGGGGGTCGGGCGACGTGCCCCGGGCAGCCCCGCAGGCTGGGGCGGCCGGGACGCAGAGCCCCGCGGAGAGGCCCCCGAGGGAGCGGGGCTCCGCGCCCCCCGGGACGCGCGGGCGACCTGGAAACTCGGGGTCCCCTTGGCCCCCCCGCGCGCCGCGCTCTCCCCCGCGGCTCGCTCCCGCGGTGCTCCCCTCCGAGCCCGCCAGCGGCCCGTCCTCCTCGGTCCGACGCGAGTTCTGCAGGGCCGGGGCCCAGATTTCAGGCACCGGCGAGCAAAGTTTGCCAAAGTTCTTTTGTCTGCCGTTCCCCGGGGCCGGGGCGAGGGGCTGGCACCCGTCCCCGCGGAGCGCCCCGGCCGGGCAACGCGGGGATCCGGGCGCTCGGCGGCCGCGCGGGGCGCCCCGAGGGTTGCGGGCGGCTCTGGGGCGCGCGGGGCCCCGCGGAGGTGGAGGACGCGGCCCCCGGGGCGCGCCGGGCCGTGCGGGTGCCCCCGCGCGCGGCCTCCTCCCGGGACCCGGCTGGCCAGCCCTGCCCGCCCCGCGCCGGGCCCGGGGCCGAGCGACCGGGGGTCCTCGGGGGGTCCCCGAGCCCGGCAGCCGGCGCCCCGCCGCCCTCCCTGGCCGCCGCCCCGGGCACTTGGCTGCCCCTCCCGAAGGCGCGCGTCGCCCAAGGGCGCCCTCTAAGGGGACCTGCCACCCGGGCTCCCCGGCGCCGGCGTGCCAAGTGGGGGCCCCGCACCCCCAGATCCGTTGCAGCCTCGCCGGCATCTGGGGTCCCCGTCGGACGGGTGCGGGGCTGCCGACTCCGAACTTGCCCGTGGCCGTGGATGGATGGCAGGAATTCATCCTTGCGTGGTTTTCCGCGACCCCTCACACCCCCCGGCCGCCTGTCTCCCCCGCCTTGGAAGGCGCCTGTCCTCCTTCCTCGCTTTTGGGGGGAGTGCAGGGAGGTTAGGAGCTCGCCAGGGGCTTGGTGGTCACCCCCACAGAGCCTGCTGG
The DNA here is from genome assembly GCF_029834395.1 of Sorex fumeus. Classification (NCBI taxonomy): domain Eukaryota; kingdom Metazoa; phylum Chordata; class Mammalia; order Eulipotyphla; family Soricidae; genus Sorex; species Sorex fumeus. The sequence goes on from NW_026606110.1 coordinate 215,404, forward strand.
CCCAGATGTCGGGCTGCAGAGTGCGGCTGGCTGTGGGAACTGCAGGGCCCCGAGGAGTGTGTGGGGGCGCACGGCTGCTGCTGCTGCTGCGGGATCGGGCTTTCCTCTTGGCAAATGATCCGTGTGGGAACCATTAGGACTGGCAGCCTCCCAGCTAGCCCGAACTTTGCCTCCTGCCTGGTACTGCACAAAAAGGGAGCGATTCTCGGTTTATTTCAGAAAAACGGGGACTGCTCATCTTCCTGCATGCAGCACCCCGAGGGGTCAAAGGGAGAGCTGCAGGCGAGGGCTTGGAGAGGCTGCGGAGGGGGGGAACCAGGCTCCCTTTCATTGGGGGGCAGGGGGCAGGCTGAGTCCTGTTCAGGGGTGGCTCGCAGGTGTTAATTGTGAGAAAGAGAAAGTGTATCCACCACTCTGGGGGTTATCCCCCCCCCCCCCCCCCCCGCCCCAACCTGCCAATGATCCTTCTTGTATCTGTTGTTTTTCCCCCCTTTGGGCTTCATCTACCTGTCTGTCCTTCCCTGGATCTCTTTGAGGAACTCAGACAAGTGATTTTTAATTTTTTTCTGGGGGGGGGGGGATCCTGTGGTTTCTCATTCTTCCAACTAGCACTGGAGGCTTTTCGAGGGGGTGGCACCTCCTTGATGAAGGATTTCTGTTTTTTGGGGGACGAGCTCTCTGGAGGTGTCTAGCAGCGTCCAGTTGTTCTCAGGAGACGCAGCTGGGAGGCCAGGCTGGCCAGGCGGCCAGCTCAATGCCATCCCCGTGTCCGGTTCCTGCGGAGCTGCTCGCACGTCCGCGAGGCCGAAAGCCTTCATTTTTAACATTTCGCACATTATTTCCAGCACTTCGCATTTTAATTGGAAGCCGGTGACTGTTTCCTTAGGAGTTCACAGCAGCGATCGGTTTTAAAAGCCTCCCTTTAAAAAGAACAGACAGGGCAAAGATCCGCAGTTAGTGAATTCCTGAGTTCTTACATACTAAGCGTGAGGAGGGTGGGCGGCAGGGAAGATGTTCTGGGAATCTCAGGCTCTGAGGCTCAAAGCTCTCTCTGAAAGGCATCCAAAGGCCCGTCCTTTTGGTCACCCCCCCAGGGACCCTCTGGGCGCTAGGGGGAAGCCTGCTCCTGGGTGGATGGGCCCAGGGAAGCTTCGGGATTTCAACGCGGAGCTCCATGCAGGGAGAAAGACTGGCTCAGCGTGGCAGTAGTGATATGCTGCCGTTTCCCTCATTCTTTCATTGGACTATTATTTATCTGTAGAAATAGTGTGGCAGGCGCTACATGCTTTATTGCGACAGGAAATGTGCAGAGGGAAAGGAGGCCGTCTGAGCTAGCGGTGTTTGGTTCGCACACTTCGAGGTCAGTAAATTGGAAGAAACTGCTGGAGGTCTGGGATGCTGGCGTGGTCTCTCCGTGGAAAAGGAAGGCTGGCTCTGGGACATGAGAAGGCCAAGGGGAACTGGACCCCCTTGAACCTTTGGCGGCCTTTGAAAATTATTTTGGCACTTCAAGTAATGAAACAGAGGAATTTTGCCGGGGAGCTTTGGGACAAACAAGGGCTCTTTTCTCTGTTGGTTAGTTATCAGCAGTGGGCAGAAGTCATTTACGAAGGAAAGTGGGAGGTGAGTGTCGAAGAAGGACTTGGAGTTTGCTCCCATCTCCTCCCACGCCAGGGGACCTGGCCCTGGTCTCTGGTGCTCACCTTTGCCAGGTCTTGTCCCATGGTGTTTAAATTGCATCTGAACAGTCATGGGAGCTGTGCCTTTCGTAGGAGCACTGAACTGCAGTGCAGTCAAAAGTCCTTGTGCAGAGAGGGCTGCTGCCCAGGCTCGGGTTGGAATCTCAGCCCAGTCAGGAAGCACCCCTGAGCACAGAGCCTGAAATAGCCACTGACCGCTTCTGGGTGTGGCCCCCAAGTAAAACAAAACAGAAAACCAACGAGTAGCATCCACATTTAACTCGGATTTACCCCAAACGTAACCATTAGTTCTGCCTTGAGCTGGAAGCCCCACTGGTCACATAAACAGCCCTGAATGCACATGTTTATACGTTGGGTGGATTGTAAAGCCGGCCAGTGAAAATGTGAGCCTGTCAGACCTGTGGAAGAGCAGAGAGACACACTGCTGGGGAGGGACCAGCCGTGCAGATCCCACAAGCTGATGTGTGTGTCTGCAGGGAACCCCGGGTGTGAGCGTTGCCCAGGGTCTGCTGTCTGGAAAGGATCTCAGGGGATTGTCTAGTTCCTCACCCTGGGCAAGGGAACTTCTCCAGTCTCAGGAGCCTCCAGGGGTCTGCTCATCAGCCGGTCTGGGGTTCCCCCAGCACGGCCAGGCTCCCCAGCTCCATGATGGAACTCTACAGGGAGTGTGGTCAGGCCTCAGGTTCACATGGGTGTGGGCGGCGGGCAGGGAATGGACAGAGGCCACGTGGAGCTTGTCAGCCCCTGTCTACATTCACACGCCATCAACCTCCTCCTTTGCCAAAACCAGACAAGAAAAACCTTGTCCTTCTCCTCACACTTAACACACAATAACCCCAGCCACATCCGTGCCTGCTGTACAACCCCCAGCATCTTAACATCACCCCACTTTTCCGTGGCCCCAAAGCCAAACTCAGTGTTTGAAAGAAAAGCCAGAAGGAGTGCAGAGGACTGGGTTCATGTACCACCTCCTTGCTGTCCGCCATCTCCCACCTCCTCCTCCCCCCACAAATAAAGCACCTACTTTGTAAGCATGAGGCCCAGAGTCTGGTCCCTGGGGGAGCCCTCATACCCTCCTGTGGCGGTGAGCGTGGTCCCTTGCTGTGGCGGCTGGGACTCCTGGCACTCCACAGACACCACCGCCAGCACACAGTATGGTCACTGCAGTCAAAGCATGCGGCCATCACAGAGTGCCCCACTGGGAGATGGGCACATGCAACTGCCAGGAGTGTGGCCCCCAGTGAACATATGTGAGACAGCCCCAGGGTCCTCATCGAGAGCTCCCATCAGGCTGTGCTCAAGCCCTCGAGCTCAGAGAGTGCCACCCCTGGTGAGCATGTGTGTAGGCACCCCTGTGACCTGATGGCTTCCCCCGGAGTCTCCCCGCCAAGCAGGCACGTGGCCTGTCTTTGCAACTGCAGCAAAGAAAGGGAAGGGATGAATAAAACCACCAGCGGCCAAGAAGGGATTGCAGCGTGGCTGCAAACCAGCGTCTCCCAGGGATTCTGAACCCACCAGGCCAGTCCTGGTTCCTGGCCTTTGGCTTTGAATCGTGTAGAGATCCTGGATCATCTCAGCTGGCTTGGCCCGATCCGGGGATCTCTCAGTCCACAAATCTCAGTGTGCTTCTGCGCACGCCCAGGAGGAAGCCTGGAGCAGTTCTCCATCTCTCGTGGCGCCCCGCCAGCTCGGGTCTGGGTGCCAGCTGCCTTTCCTGGCCCAGAGGCTGCTGGCTTGATCCCGCCCCACTTTGAAGGTGCCGCCCGGGGTCTAGAAGTCTCTATGTGATCTTGCCGTCGTGGCATAAAGACAGACATCACTGTCAGAAGTAGTGGATGAGCCTTCCTAGTTCCTAATGCCCCTTCCCAGCTAGCGCTCTTGGCCACAGTCCCATGCATCTTCCAGACCTTGACTGCTGGCCACATGGCTGGTACCCCACCGGGCCACCAGCCTTTACCCGCGAATGGTCTTAATTTCAGTCTAAGCTCCATATCACCGTGGTGGCGGCTCCAGCCCTTGTGTTTTGCCTCAGGAGCAGGGCAGTGAGTTGGTCGGAGCTGAGGGGAAAATGCCCTGCTAGGGCCTCACCAGCCCCAGCTTCACGGGAACCCTCATGAGAGGGAACACGCTATTTTAATCAGGCAGCGGAGATGGCTCGCATGAAACTCCACGTTGGCGAACCTGTGTCCAGTCACCCCCTGACCCCCTGATCACATGCTGCTTGATAGTTGTGCCTGGGCTCCTGGAGGCCGGTGGCCCTGGGGGCTGGGGCATGGGGGGAAGGCAAGTCTGGTTCTCAGTGTGGGTCTCTGTGACCCTTTCTCCACGTGGCAGGACTTGGACAAGGCAGGGCTCCTCAGCGCCCCTTCCACGGTGCATCTGTCGACACGGGCAGGGAAACTGGACCCGAGAGAGTGTGGACTGTGTGTGTTGAGGTTGGTGGTGTGGGAACAGAGCGGGGCTTTCCCTGCCTTTCCTTTCTGGGAGGCGAGACAGCCAGGCAGTCAGGGCTGAAGGCCTCCGACTTTCCAATGGTTCACGCGGGTGAGCATCACACTCCCCTCCCCCACACACTGTGGTCCTGGACAGAGCAGGGGTCGCCTGAGCCAACCAGAGGAAGTGACCTGGCCCATGGGTCAATTTGGACTCTGGTCCTGGTTGCATCAGCCTGAGTGTTTTGATGTGAAGGACACAGAAGATCCAGGGTCAGGGTCTGCACTGCTTCTGCCAGTGGACTCTCGCAGCCCTTCCCTTTACCCCCGGCTGGGATTCCAGAGTGGGAATGGGGAGTGCTGGGGCCAGCAAGGAGGAGGAGGAGGTAGAGGAAGAGGAGGAGGAGGAAGAGGAGGAGGAGGAGGGAGGAGGAGGAGGAAAAAGAGGAGGAAGATGAGGAGAAAGAGAAAAAGGAGGAGGATAAAGGAAGAGAAGGAGGAGGAGGAGGAGGAAGAAAAGGAAGAGAAGGAGGAGAAGAAGGAGAAGGAAGAGGAGGAGGAGGAGGAGGAGGAGGAGGAAAAAGAGGAGGAAGATGAGGAGAAAGAGAAAAAGGAGGAGGATAAAGGAAGAGGAGGAGGAGGAAGAGGAAGAGGAGGAGGAGGAAGAAAAGGAAGAGAAGGAAGAGGAGGAGGAGGAGGAGGAAAAAGAGGAGGAAGATGAGGAGAAAGAGAAAAAGGAGGATAAAGGAAGAGGAGGAGGAGGAAGAGGAAGAGTAGGAGGAGGAAGAAAAGGAAGAGGAGGAGGAAGAGGAGGAGGAGGAGGAGGAGGAGGAGGAGGAGGAAGAGGAGGAGAAGGAGGAGTGGTCTGAGCATCTAATACCAGAGAAAGGAAGCACTTAGCGTTTTTCTCTTGCTGTAAACGCTTACAATGCCCCTTAAGGTGGGAGCCTCCATCCTGTGGTTGGGGACCCCCACCGTGTCTGACTGGCTGTTCGCAGGGTCTTGGTCCAGGCTGGGGAAGTGACAGGGCGCCCCTCTGGCCACTTGCGAACTGTTTTTCTCAGATACCTCAGCGAGCCAGTGGGCATGGGAGGTGCTGGGAAACGTTTGGTGGCTTCCCCCCAAAGTGTAAAATTTCCTGTGAGCAGAGCGAGCCCCACTGGGCTGCAGACAGGGAGGTGAGAGCCAGCTCGAGGCCCGAACTTCACACTCCAGAAAAATGGGCCCAAAGGGCGGGAGGGCTTGGCTGCCGTCGTCCCTGGGGGTAGCAGCACGGTCTGGAAAAAGGATCCAGGGGGAGCAAAGGTGTTCACTACGAACGGTCCCGGCTGCGCTCCTGGGGACACAGAGGGGTGCTGGGTTTTGGGACTCCCAATGTTCAGGGTGTCCGTCATTGCCAGAACCCAGTTTCAAGAAGGAGAATAGATGGAACAAGGTCTGCAGATAGTAGCTATCAGATTGTGCAGGTTCTTCCGCAGTTCAGAGTACAAAAGCGAAATGAGCATCTTTGGACTGATGTCAGATAGAAAGACGGTAAGTAAGAGGCATGGAATTCAGTGCAGAAGTCAGGCTTGGCACACATGTAATTAACTTTCCCAGCCCACTGGGACGTCTCCTTTTCCACCTGTAAAAAAGATGGAGTTGAAGAGGAGGGACTTTCTGTCTTCGATATTTATTTTTTCTGTATGCTTCAGGGTGTAATTGGAGAAGTGTTACCGCTAGCCCAATCAATAAGGAAGATTAAACTCCTGCCGAATCCTGTTTTATTATTGAAGCAGGAATTCATAAGCATTTCAGGACGGGGAGTCGTTTCTGATGGCCAGTGGGGGGTCGGTTACCTTGGACCTCGGTTGCCTGTCCCCCCAAACTGCATTTCTGTATTCATCAGCTCAGTATCTCTCAAAAAAAAAAAAAAAGAATAGAAAGAGCTATGCTTGGAATATCATGTTTCACTCAAATGAGAGAAAGAATCCGGAGTTCTGACATCCGTCGACGATCAAGGATCAGGGACGCTGTCTCGTTTGCCAAGGTGTCGAAAATCAGATGGGCTGGTCACGTAATGAGATTTAAAGACGACTGCTGGACTAGAGCTGTTACTGACTGGATTCCACGGGATGTCAAGAGACCGCGTGGCCGCCCACCTACCAGATGGTCAGACTTCTTCGTCAAGATCATGAACGATCGGTTTGAGGCTCTTCATGTTCCCAGAGCGAACAGATGCCATTGGGCTACACTAGCACGCGACAGGGACAAATGGAGACGTTACTGGCGCCCGCTCGAGCAAATCGACGACTAACGGGAAGTTAAGTGATTAAGTGATAAGTTAAGTATCTCTCAGTTCCTGTCAACTGATTTTTTGGTATGAAAGCGACACCCAGGCAGCAGCTGGCTGTGTGATTTGCAATTCGGTCTCCGGACAAGACAGCCTGGTCTGATTTGGGGGATGCTCTTCATGTGCTGCGGGGTGCCTGATCACTGCCTGCACCCCCAGATCACGCTTGGCATTGGGGGGTGGGGTGGGAGAGCGGTGATGAGCTCTCAGCCTCGCGTTGGCAAAGCAGGCTCTCCCGGCCCCAAATCCTGGACCCCAAACTCTGGGCACCGCTTTAACGCCCAAGACCCCATGACCCTCCCGTTGCTTTCTCTTTGTTTCTCTGCCTGCTCCCGCCTCCCCAGGCCAGGATGTAGAAGGTGTCTGAGTGGGCCAAGAACCTGCTTGCTGGGAGACAGATGTGCTGGACTCGCCCCTCTCTTGCTGTGCAGCCTTGGGCACGTTCTCAACCCCTCTGTGTGCATCGCTCTCCTCTGGACCCCCCAAATAATCTCTGAGGAGCTGTGAGGTCCGTAGGTGGGAGTTTTCCACGGCCTGTGTGCAGCCCAGTTCGTGGCCCACACCTGCTGGCCTGCCCCGTGAGTGTGGAAGGGAAATCACGCCCCAGGGCCCCGGGCCAAAGGTCTCCCGGGGAAGGTCTCCTGCTTCCTGCCTCTGCCCAGTGTGGGCAGGGAACTAGGGAAGGCCCTGCTCGGTGATGGAATATCAGGGGGAGGCCCTGCTCGGTCCTTTCCTGAAGGAGTGCGAGCCGACAGTATGGTGGTGATTGGATGGACAGAAATGATGAAATGAGGACACGTTCTCTCTCTCTCTCTCTCTCTCTCTCTCTCTCTCTCTCTCTCTCTCTCTCGGGACTCTGATCATCTAGAGAAATCGATGTGGCATGGGGCCCATTGTTAGCACCCGCCTCATATGTGTAGTACATCCTCGGTGTTTTCCCAAAGAAGCCCGCCCCTTCTTGGATGCTACCTCTGCACATCTGTCCAAAAGAATCCATCGCAGCTGGGTGAAGCACCCCAGTGTAGAGAAGGGAAATCACTGCTTTTCCAGAAAATAGACAGAAAGCGCCCGGAAACTTCCTCACAACAGTTAAAACAAGGAGGAAACCCGACATGTCTCTGCAGGGCCCTGATCCAGAAGATTCTGATTGATGTATGACACAGGGGGCTGGGGGGCTTGTGTAGGGGTGCAGGGCCCTCCTCATCCTTAGTACTCCACGGTCCCTTGGGCATTGCCAGGGGCAGCCCTGGATGTCTGAGGGGGAGTCCCGGGTCATCCCACATTTCACAGGGCCTGTCAGTAGCCCATCCTCGGGTCCTTGCAACGAATCACCGGCCTGGATGGCTGAGAATCACCTGGTCACTGATTGGGAGCTCCCATCCCCAGTAAAATAAACAGTTACACTTACACAGACCTTAAACATGTGTTTGAGGGGTGCTTACACTTGGAACCTCTCATGAGCAAAGTCAACCGTCTATGCCCATAGCAAAGCTGTTATATTAAATATTTAATGTTCAATTTTGTGTCCATTATGGATACTAAGTTACAAAGTAGTCTGGAACTGTCATGAGACTCATCCACAGATAAGGGCAAGTACCAGTAAACCGGGATGTCTGACTCCGATCTGGTGGGTGTTATCAGTGTCCGTGTTCTTGTTGGGATATGAGCTATTCTTCCATAAAAATGTTACTCTTAGGAGATCTGGGTCAAAGGCATGGAGATCTGTAATTTATCTTGCAAAACTTTTTTTGATTAAAAACGGAACCAGAGTGATCGCGTGGCGGGTAGATAGTACAGCAGGGAGGGTGTTGCCTTTGCACATGACCAACCCGGGTTTGATCCCCCACATCCCAGCTCGTTCCCGGAGCACTGCCAGGAGTAATTCCTGAGCACAAAGCCAGAAGTAACCTCTGAGCATTGCCGGGTGTGGACCTAAAACAACAACAGAAATTTTTTAATTGAAAATGAAAACTGTCATTTCTCGTAACTTCATCTGGATCAACGATCAGAGCAAGCACAGCAAATGGCATTGCAACTTGGCTGGTTTCAAGAGTGAAGTCCTGGCTCTGCTCCCAGGCCAGAGCATGGGTAATGGTGACAGATGACACTTGATTCTCAGAGGGTCTGCGTGCCTCCCTGTCAGGAGAGCCCCAGACATCACACGCTTGGACCTCACGTCTGAGCACCGCTGCCAACTTCGGATGGAAGACCGCTGACCTGGATACATAGGGCAAGAATGATGGGAGCCCCCTCAGGAAGATTGCCCCAGAGTTGGCAGCCTGCCTCATGCATGAGCTGGGGGAGAAGGCAGCTGGGCTAGAGAAGAGATCACTAAGTCAATGATGATTGGAGGGATCATTTGGGATGGGAGATGTGTGCTCATAGATAAAGGACCAAACGTGATAGCCTCTCAGTAACTGCATGCCCCAAAGTAGAGAGAGAGAGAGAGTATAGGGGAAGTTGTCTGCCATAAAGGCAGGGGGAGGGTTGGGAATGGGGGAGGAACACTGGGGACATTGGTGGTAGAGAATGGGCACTAGTGGAGGGATGGGTGTTTGATCATTGCATGGCTGAAACTCAAATATGAAAGCTTTGTAACTGTATCTCACGGTGATTCCGTTAAAATAAAAAAAGAATGATGGGAGCCCCCTCAGGAAGGCACCACTGTGGTGAAGAGTTCTGGGACAGAACACTGGGGTGGTCTGCACAGATGCAGAAAGGCGGGAGATGAAGGCTTCTAGGGAGGCCCACAGAGATGGCTCAGCTGGTACCCAGGTTTCAGTCCTGCTTCCCCAGATGGTCCCCCGAGCCACCAGGAATGACCCTGAGCACAGGGCGAGGAGTCAGCCCTGAGCGTCAGGCCACTGGCTGAAGTTGGGTTGTAGCAGATACTGTGGGTGCACTGAGGGGCTGGTTATCATGATGCTGCTTCATCTGGAGGCAGAGTTCTAGGGGTTCCAAGGGAGGCTCCGTGTTGGGCTCCCCCAGATGAAGACTGTTGCCAGCGATGATCTGATGGGTTTCAGAAGAAAGAATTATCTGATCTTAGGGAGGTTTTTTTTTTTTAAATCATTTTCAATCATTTGTAGAATCAAGTGGGATTACAGTCTTCCTTTGAGGCTCCTGTGGAAAATGAGCTTCAAGAATGACTTGGAAGTTTAAAATGTCCTGCTCCATCGTCTTTTGTGGTGGCTTTGGTTTGGGACCACACTGGCAGTGCTCACGGCTTATTTTCTGCGGTTAGGGACCGTTCCTGATGAAGCTCCAGGGTCATGTGGGATAGTGTAGATAGGATCTGGGTGTGCAGTGTCCAGGGCGCAGACCCTCCTAGGTGTGCAGTGTCCAGGGCACAGACCCTCCTGGGTGTGCAGTGTCCGGGGCACAGGCCCTCCTGGGTGTACAGTGTCCGGGGCACGGGCCCTCCTGGGTGTGCAGTGTCCAGGGCACAGACCCTCCTGGGTGTGCAGTGTCCAGGGCACAGGCCCTCCTGGGTGTGCAGTGTCCGGGGCACAGGCCCTCCTGGGTGTGCAGTGTCCGGGGCACAGGCCCTCCTGGGTGTGCAGTGTCCGGGGCACGGGCCCTCCTGGGTGTGCAATGTCCAGGGTGCAGACCCTCCTGGGTGTGCAGTGTCCAGGGCGCAGACCCTCCTGGGTGTGCAGTGTCCGGGGCACAGACCCTCCTGCGTGTGCAGTGTCCAGGGCGCAGACCCTCCCATTCCCTGCTACGTCTGTTGTAGGTTTCTCTCTCCTTTTCCTCCCAGCTTTGTTTCTGGAACATTCTGTGTTGCTAGGTTGTGTGCTTCTGTTCCTTGCTTCTCCCTTGCTTGGGACACAAAGGGACATGTTTATGGTCAGTCTCTTTTTCTCAGGCAGTATGAGATGCTCAGGAAACCCCCACCACCACGACACCCCCCACTTCCTCCACACATACACACAAGAGATCTTAAAATACAGCACTTGATTTGAAAGGGGATCACTTTACTCTTTCTAAATATTGTTCTTATTGGGTTAGATGCTGCTATTAGTGCAAAGTAATTGGGGCACACATTTAGTGCACCCCACCCTCATCTCAGGGGCTGGAGTGATAGCACAGCGGTAGGGCGTTTGCCTTGCACGCAGCCAGCCCGGCCGAGCCAGGTTCGATTCCTCCGCCCCTCCCGGACAGCCTGGCAAGCTACCGAGAGTATTCAATATGCCAAACACAGTAACAAGAAGTCTCATAATGGAGACGTTACTGGGCCTGCTCGATGAACCCTCATCAGAGCACCCAGAGCCCTCCACCATGGCCCCCCACCCACCACCTACTCTGGTCTTTATCCTCCTTCCACCTCCTGCCCCAACACCCCCCCCCCCCGGGGTTGGGTATTTAGTATTCTAACCCAACCCAATACTTGGCATTGCCCAGTATTGTCTTCTCCATGTTTTATCTTACTGTATTCCTCAGAGGAGTGGGGGCTTCTTGTACCTGTCCTCCCTTTGACTGATTTGGCTCAGTATGCCCACCCCCAGTTCCATCCAAGATGCAGTGAATTGCATGATTAAACCCTTCCCTTCTCTCCCTTCCTCTTCCCCCCTTGCCCCTTCCCTCCCCTCCCTTATGGTTCCCTCCCCTCCTCTTCCCTCCCCTCCCCTTTCCCACACCGGTGGTGCTCAGGTGCTACTCCTGGCCCCATTCCTGGAGTATTTGGGGGGGCCCATGTGTAGTGCAAAGCACTTTACCCTCTGTACTATCTCTCCAGCCCCAGTGATTTAATCTTTTTATTTTTAAAGATAAAATTTTTGGACAAACTTTCAGGCTACCGAATGTAGCCTGTCCACACGGCAGTCTGGCAAACTCCCCGTGGCGTCCCCAATATGCCAAATACCAGTAACAAGGATGGGTCTCATTCTCCTGACCCTGAAAGAGCCTTGAATATGGCACTTTTTAAAAAAATCTCAGGGCTAGGACGAAGGAGACGTTACTGGGGCCTGCTCGAGGCAATCGACGAATAACAGGATGATTTGTGATTTTGTGATTTGTGGTTTTTAAAGAGAGAGAGTACTATGCATGTCTATGTTGTGATATATATGTATATATAGTCTCACTCCCTCTCACACACACACATACACACACATACATACATGCATACATATTTACCACAACTTCATCCATTCATTTGCCACTGGATATTTTTAATTCCCCACATCTTAGCTATTATACTAAGTACTGCAAAGAACACAAGCGTACATATATCTGTTCAAATTAATGTTTTTATGGTTTTTTTTGGGGGGGTGTCGATGCCAAGAAGTGGAATCTCTGGGTCATATGGAAATTTCATTCTTACTTCTATGAGGAATCTCCAGACTTTTCCATAGAGGCTGAACCAGGTGACATTCCCTCCAGTGGTGGACAAGGTTCCTTTGTCCACCCATCACTGCCCCAGCAACACTGGTTTCTTCTTATTATCTTGATATATATCATTCTCATGGCATGATGGGATATCTCAGGTTGATTTGCATTTCCCTGACAATAAGCAAAGATAAACACATTTCCACATGCCTATGGCCCTCCATATATCTTGGTAAAGAAGTAGCTGTTCATCTTATCTAAACCCCCCCCCTTTTTTAATGGGGGCATTCAATTTTTTTTGTTGTTGTTGAGGCTTTTAAGTACTTTGTATATCTTGGATATCACACATTTAATGTGTCTGACATTCTCCAGTTCAGTGCCTTTTTTATTTTAGTCTTAGTTTCTGTTGTCATGGAAACATTTATTTTTTCAGTTTGATATAGTCCATTTGTTGATTTTCTGTTGTTGTCTTTCCCTCCAAAGGACCCTTTTCTTTCCCTGTCATTAATGTTTCCCGAATTGCACTCAAGGAAAGCTCAAAATAGATTTGTATATTGGTTGGGTAGTAAGTTAAGACTCGAAAGTCCTATGGGAGACTTGAGATTTTAATTGCATAATTGTAAAATGCTTCAAGGAAACTCAGCATTGTAATCTTAGTAAACTCTGGTTTATTGGTTCAGTTTAATAATGATTTAAAAATCTTAACTTTGTTTATATCTCACTTCTCAACTGACTTAAGGAGTGGCAAGTCTCTTGTTTAATTCGAGTAAGCTTGGGCAGATCTCAAGTTGTTTTGATTAGTTATTGAAAGAAGTTAGAGACTTAGAAAGTCTGTTAGTAAATCATTAACTCACATTACTTCACATCTTCCAAAGGCCAAAGCTGCTTGCTGGTCTTGAGAGTTGACAAGAATGACAAGGCCAGGGAGATAACTGGTTTGCATGCAAAGGATGAGTTTAAGCACGGGGCCAGGGGTCACCGAGGTACTGCCACAGGGGGTCCCCAAACAAAACAAGAAGTGAAGACCCTGGTGCCCATCTTTAAACTACTATTACGTGTCTACTCTTGGATTATTGGTCAGTTAATAGGATAACTGGTAAGCAATTTCAGGTTGGGCCCGAATCTAACATCTACATAATGTGTGAAAATGTGAGGTTTACTCCCTCCCTGAATCTAGGAATAAGCCCTGAGCACAGTGGGGTGTGGCCGCCAATGCAAATAAACAAACAAAAATCTGCCAAAGAACTATGATGAAATGACACCCATTTCCTCTGCCATATACGCAAGCCCAGCTCCAAACTCCTGAACCTCAATAAATGGTCCCAGGTAGATTGATCCGTGGGCTGAAACCTCTGAGGCCTTTTGGGAATGGGGGTGGGCAGACTCCCCTCCCTTCTGCTAGGCCCAGCAGCACCACATTTGACTTCCTCCACTATATATATATATATATATATATATATATATATATATATATATGCCCAGCTCTATAGCTTCTGAAGATCCTCCAGATTTCCCAGTCCTAACAGCCTAGCAGAAGCAGAGCAGATATGATGCAAGAGTTGTATCGAACCCATGGAGCTCAGAGAGCGAAAACAATGATGCAGACACACCGACCAGTTAGTCAACCCTCAATGACTTTTGTTAACATCATTGTGAGATAGAACCATCAGTCCCCACAAATTGGCTTTAATGATCTGCTTTCTGATAACGGTTTTTGTTGGAGCAAGCAGCGTGGAGTAAATTTATATGTGTCTGTGGCTTGGAGGCCAACCACACATGCTGGGGGAAAAGGAAGCTCAGATAAAGAAGGGAACACCAAATAAAGGTGCTGGGAGGATCCTCCCAGGATGGGAGAAGCATGCTGAAAGTAGGCTATAGACCAAACATGATTGTCACCCATTGCCTCCCAAAACACCCAATAAGAGAGAGAGAACAAAAGGGAATGCCCTGCCACAGAGACAGGGTGGGATGGGGGGGATGGGGGGTGGGAGGGATACTGGGATCCGTGGTGGTGGGAAATGGGCACCGGTGGAGGGATGGGTATTTGATCATTGTATGATTGGAACCCAAGCACAAAAATGTGTAAGTCTGAAACTGTACCTCATGATGTCTCACTATTAAAAATTTTTTTAATAAAAAAAATATTACCTAGAAATTCGAAGAAAAAAAATTTATATGTGTCTGGGGGCAGGCTGGAGTGGTGGGTGGGAAACTGGGGACATGTGGAGGGAAGGTTACCCTGGTGGTTGGATTGGTGTTGGAGCATTGTGTGTGTGAAATGACTCTTAGGAACAACTTGGTAAATCACAGTGTTATTTTTTTAAAAAAAATAACAATAACTGAAATGGGTAAGAAGAATCTCTTGTGGAAGAGAAATCACTGTTTTCCCAGAAAAACACAAAGCTTTTCTCAAAGTGGTACAATATTGGAAAAAGATCAGAAGCCTCTTGAAAGATCAGACTTGAAAACATTTTCATTGTCATGGTTTTTTCCCCCACCTGCTCTTCAAGGATATTTTTCTTAGATATAAAATGTGAAATACAACAGTAATGCAAACACACTAGAGTCTGGACAGACATCAGGGGAGAAAGAAATCTTATGTTTCATCCAGTCTGATTCTCTGTGGTTGGTAAGCCTAGCCTCTTGATGACGAGAACTGGCCCTGATCATTTGTGTTATTATCTTGGCTGACTAATGAAAGTGGTCTTCTACGAGGGATGGTTCCTACTGTATTCTCTGACTTTTCCTTTGTCGGGAAGGAATTTATAACAATGGATTCTATGTGAACGTGTTACGCATGTAACATTTATGTTCATCATAGGGATCCAACAGTTGAAATTTGAATCGTATCAACAGGTCTGGGAGGTGGCTGAACAGGCAGAGTGCTTTGTATATGGGGTGCACTGAAGGGCCCCTCAGTTCTACCGAATGCAATCCCCACACACCAACCCCCTGAGAACTGCCGAGTGTGACCCCCAAACCAAGAAAATATATTTACAAATAACACGTTGATAGATCGGTAATAATAAAATTGACTCTCAAAATTATTATAGTTTAGTTACTTTGGTTACAATATCTCTAGTATTTATTGTATTAATATACGCAGTCACCTGACCTCGCCTCCTCTGCACGAATATTCCAATGTCCCTTCCGGTCTGCTTCCCCATTTCCCCCTTACTTCCATCCCCTTACCCCAGCGTTCTCTTTTCTGTAATCCAGGGTTTAGGGCTTGCTATCCTTCCATACTATTTGTTTCCTTTATTTCTTTCTCTGGGTGCCACAGGTGAATGGGATTTTTGGAATCTCTCCTTCTTCTGGATAATTTTTACTTAAAACGACACCTTCCACCTCCATCCACTTTGCAGAGAAAGGAAGATTTCATCTTGTACATTTGCACAGTACTCCATTGTGTATGTCTGCCATGATTTCTTTATCCACTCATCTTTCCTTGGGTGGTTGGGTTGTTTTCTTATCACGGTTATACTAAGTGCTGTGATGAATATAGATGCACATATATCTTTTGAAATCACTGATTTGGTGTTTGGGGGGAACCAAGGCCAAGAGTTTAAATCATTGAGTCGTACGGGAACTCGACTCTTTTTTGAGAGATCTCCAAACTCTTTTCCAGAGAGGTTAGATCAGATGTTCCCACCAGCAGTGAATGAGATTTCCATTCCCCACACAGTTTTATTAATACTGGTTAATCTTTGTGACTTCTGCCATTCTTACAGGTGTGAGCGATGTGTCATTTTCACTTCGATTTGCATTTCCCTGATCATATACGACAGTGAGCACTTCTTATGCCCATCAGCCCTCTTGGGAGAGGTCTCTGGATGCAGGTTCTTTTCTCCTTTTGGTTTTGGAGCCTCTCCTGGTGGTTTCAGGGCTTTCTCCTGGCTTTATGCTCAGGGATCACCCCTGATGGGCTTGGAGAACCACATGAGGTGCTGAGGATGGAACCCAGATTGGCCATATCCAAGGCGAGCACTCTGACTGCTGTATTAACGCTCTGGCCCCTCAAACTGATTTCCTTACCCCCATTTGCTGTATCTCTTTCCCACCTTCACTCCACAAGCTTCACCTTTACGGTGGAGGGAGTCAAGAGGGTCTGACTGCAGAGAAGCACTTTGGTAGGCAGAAATGTTGTGTGTTGCTGGCTGGAGATGCATCGCAGGCCTTGTCTGGAGGGCTTATCCCAGGACAGCAGCACCCACGTACCTCCTGCAGGACCTCTCGTGGGGTTGGCACTTGAGGAAGCGCTGCCCCTTGGATTTGGTTCAAGCCACATGAATTCTGTGCGTCCCGTTTCCAGTCGAAGAAGGGGAGAGAGCGCTCGAGGCTGTCCGAGGAGACAGCTGGGTTGTCTTTAGTTCTCCTTAAGTAAAAGGCAGCGACCCATTATCTGATCTATTCATGGTTTACTTTGTTCTGATTTCTAATTTGGGAGTCTATTTGCCCTCTCTCAATACTGAAGCACCATTTTCCACCCCTGGCATACAAGATCTCTTTAATTTACTCGGTGAAGGAAAGAGGGAAAAAAAATTGGAACCCTGGTTTAAGAATTCTGGAGTTCCTGAGGCTTTTAGAAATTGCTCTGCAGGATAATGTTCAAATGTGGCCTCTTTAGAGCTTGCCAGTCACCATAAAAGCGTTCCCGAGCGCCGGGGACGGATGGAGGAAGCTGCTGAAAGCAGCCCTGTACACAGACTCTTAGGCTTTTCAGCAAATAATCATCAGTGTCTGGAATAAAACTCGGTGTTTCTATTTACTGGTGATTGTAATGTTAAATGTGACTTTCTGGTGGCATGAGCGTGCCTGTGAACATGGATGTGAGTGCATGTGAGTGTATGTGAGTGTATGTGCATGTCTGAGTGTGCATGTGAGTGTGAGCATGGGTGTGAGTGCATGTGAGAGCATGTGAGCGTGCATGTCAGTGTATGTGAGTATGCAAATGAGTGTGCATATGCACATGTATGTGAGTGTATGTGAGAATGCCTGAACATGCATGTGAACTTGCATGTGGTCGTGCATATGAGCATATGGGGGTGAATGTGCATGTGAGCATGCGTGTGAGTGTCTGTGAGCATGTAAGTGAACTTGCATGTGAGTGTGTGAGTGTGCGAGTGTGTGTGAGTGCATGGAAGTGTGTGAGCACGTGCACGTGAATGTGCATGTGAGCACGCGTGTGAGTGTCTGTGAGCATGCATGTGAACTTGCATGTGAGTGTGTGAGCGTGTATGTGAGTGTGTAAACGAGTGTGCGTATGCACGTGTATGTGAGTGTGTGTGAGAATGCACGTAGAGGAGGTTTAGAGATGAAGGTGGGACCACGCCCCTCACCCCAACATAAACCAGCACACCCCTGAAGAGTAGTGAGCGTGTATTCTCTCCTGGGGCAGGCTCATAGCTCATAAATCCCTGGTGACGTTCATATTTCAGAATCAGAGAGATGTTGGCTTATTGACGATTAAGCCCCGAGAGATTGCTTCCGAGACAGCACCTGCCCCCTTCAGCATAACCAACAAGTGTGTTTTCTCGGGAATGCTCTGGAAAGATCTCTTACCCAACTCTTCTGGAAGAATCCAAGAGTCTTTCCTGCTGGCTGGGCCTCTCTCTGCTGGCGGATGGGCAGGGATTGGTTCCCCGGAGAGAAACGGAGGGACATGTTGGCTGGAGAGGGTGACGGATGGAGCTGCCCTCTGCTCTGGCTATCATGACAGAAACGTCTCATCACTTGCCGGCCATGATTTCTCCAGAGTAAGAATATTTGGCATGTGATCCTTAACTGGGACCCAGACTCCCGAAGGCCCAGGTGGGCTAGGGTTCCAGACACCCCCCTTGTCTGGGGGCAAAATCACGTGTGCCTCTATTCAGGGCCATGTCTAATAGTGGGTACAGTCCCAAGCGGGCAGAAGCTCACTACACTTGGACAAGAAAGGGGGAGAGAGAACTTTCTGTGGGGGTGGAAAAACCAGGAAGGAGGTGGTCGGCCATCACCCGGGTGAGTATGGATGTTGGGAAATAATGAGCCCACCAGATCAGGGCGCTTAAAGAGCAAACCTGGGGTCAGAGAGATAGTCTGGGGATCAAGGCGCTTGCCTTGGTCTACCTGGTTGGGTCTGTGGCACCATATGCCCCCGGAAACACCGCCAAGCACGGCCCTGGCAGCCTCTGAACCCCCCAGGCATGGTCCAGGAGGCCCCTGGCCACCACCGAGTGTCCCTGGAGGCCCCAGAACTTCCCAGATGTCCAGGGTCCCCAGCACCTCAGGGCCCATGCAGCTTGGCCTCCTTTGGCCCTTGCCTTGAACTTCCTGCCTGGTTGGCCAAGACTTTCCTAGGCGCTCCTCCCTGGACCTCCTGAGCACTGCTTGGGAGGTCCCAGCCCACCCCCCTTCCACCCCCGGCCCACCGAAAACAAATTTATTTGATGAGTCTTATAAACAGAGGAGACTTATAACGATGTCCTTTTTGATGTCTTATTTGATGATTGGTAAATATGAATTCATTTACCTTTGAAGGGCAAATGCTTTTTTCCCCTTTCATGTCCTAAATGAGATGGTTTGCATTTTTAGCTGTTGCGGATTGTATAAATAGAGGCCTTTCGTGTATCAGACGGTGAGGACGATCATGCCACAAATGAAGAATTGTGCTTGTTTACTCTCCTGGTCTCGAGACTTTCGATCCTTTCATCTGTTTTTATGCCTAGCTTGTTTAGGCGTAAAAAGAATTCCAGGTGATTCCCAAGTCTGAATACCTTTCCCACCAACTTTGCAAGAAATGCTGTAAATAGCTGGATGATTCTCACCTGGGTGGAATGTTCTAGAGGCATAGTTAGTATATTGCTTTTATAAAACAAACGTTAAGTCTTTGAGTGATAGAAAATCAGACTTTCTTTTCAGAATCACATCCCATTTCCGAGTCTCTCAAGTGAATGCTATTAAGTTCTTTCAGTTAGAAATGTGGATTGCAGGCACCTTCGATGTCAATGAATTAACATTTCATGTGCCCAAAACTTTATGTTTCATATTACCATGATTTACCCTAAACACTCTTTGTAAGTTTAATGCACGTTAAGAGAACATTGTGAGTTTCTTTTTAGTATTTGCCATTTCTGTCTATGGGATTTAGCTGTTCAATGTGTGTGTCTTTTTCAGGTTGTATTTGTTTAATGGCCCGAGGTAGAGAGAGAGAGAGAGAGAGAGAGAGAGAGAGAGAGAGAGAGAGAGAGAGAGAGAGAGAGCGCTTGGAAGATTCAAACGAATTCCAGGCCGTAAACTTTTTGCAGATGTGTTTTGTAGTTATTCAGGGGAGACTTGTAGTTAATTTAATATAAAACAAAAAAAAATTTGGGGGGGGGGGAACAATCTACATGTGCAAGAGGTTCAGTTTTATTTTACTGGAAATTAAACAATAATTGAAAACATTTTCTGGAAAGTATTATCCTTTGAAAGCACCACAGAGCTCTAAAGGGGCGACTTAAATGTATGGCACTGTCTCCCTGGATGGTCCATGCTTGGGGACAGTCAGAAGTGGGAGGAAGGCAGCCTTCCCAGGGGACAGAGTGGGATTGAGTAGAAGGAAGATTCCCCGAAAGGCAGTGAGGCAGAACCCTTCAAATGTTGTGACCCCAGTGTTTAGAGAGGAGAAGGACAGAGAGGGAAAAAATCAGGGGATGAGGCAGGGGAAGAAGACGAAAATGGGAAGTAATGGATTGACGGGGTCGGGGCTTTAGTTTTGCTGCGATATGGAAGAGTGGTCCAGGCATATATCCAAAATGGAGACTCAGCAGCCCTGGAAGCAGAAGGTCTAAGCTGCGACTTCATAACGTGCCCGTCGGGTGACAGGGTGGGGTGGGGAGGGACTCTGGGAGCACTGGTGGGCGGAAGTAGACACAGTGAAATATTATATCCCTGAAACTCAACTATCAACAGTTCTGTAAATCACAGCTCTTTAATTTTTTTTCTTTTAAGCAGCTGCTGGAGGTGACCAGGGTGTCCTGTGCCCTGGGTCTGCGTGGCTTTGGGTTTGAGGCCGGGATCTGCCCGTGGGGAGTTGAGCTGCCTTTTGCAGCTTCTTCTCACTGTAGATTCTGCTGTTTGCAGGCTGCTGAAGTTGGACGCCGGCATTCTCTCTCCCACTGCCTTGGTCTGGCCCAGCCCTGCTCCCTTTCTCCCAGATGACGTTGTTCTGGAACCGACTTTCTGGGGAGTCGAATCTCCATTTCCAAAATTAATTGGTGGTAGTGGTGGTGGTGATGGATTAATCAGTGGGACTCGAGTCGTGCTGCAGGACTGGGTGACCCTGGCGGGGTGCTGAGCGGGGGGGTTTCCTGCTGAACTGTGTGTGCACTTGGGCGCAGCCATGGCGGGAGGGGTGGGGGGCAGGCAGGAGGAGCATAGGAGACATGAGTGGGGAGTCTGCGGCCACAGGAAGGACCATGGCCCAGCCCCTGCAGGCCCAGCACCTGCCTGCCATCCTCCTCAAGGATGAGGACTGTGGTATCCTGGTGCTGTCACCCAGGACCGCGGGCAGAGCGCAGAGTTTGCTTTCTGAGACTTCCCTGACATGGGACAGTGGCATGGCAGGAGGCCTCCAAGTGCCCAGCCTTGGCTCTGCCTTGACTTCGGCGACTGTGCAGTGCCGGGACGGACCCAGGGCTCCCTCATGCGGTGCACACACTCCGGCCCGCTGGGGTGTCTCCCCCGCCACAGTCAGGTCTTTATTCTGGGGACGCAAGACATTGTGGGACAGGGAGCCAGAAGACTTGACTTCCCAGCTGGACCCCTTCCTTGCTCCTCCTGATCTCTACCTGTGACCTCTGACCCACGACCCTGCCCCTGTGGTATTTGTTTTCCCATTTGCGAAATCATTTGCTCTGGACTGTTCCGATTGCCTCACGAATGTGTTCTTTTCCTTTTTTCTTTTTTCTTTTTTGTAAGTTTTTTTGAAGGGGACATTCTCTCCCACCCCCCAGTGCTTACCACCTACTGGAAATAAAGTATTTCCAGTTCCAGTCGAGATTTTCACATTGCGCTCAATTCGTCTCTTTTCTTTGCCAGCCGAGCAAATTGGTTGCAGTCGTTTGCTTAGCATGCCGCCGGCTTTCTCGGCCCTTTCCTCTGAGATGCTCCCCGTCTGGACGGCCGCTCAACCTCCCGTTTCTTCCCCCTGGACGTGGAGGAGGCGAGTTGCTCTTGAGTACCAGAAACGGAAGGAGGGGTGGGAGGTGAGATTCTCAGCTGGTGAAAATGACCACCTGTTAGAGACGGGAGGCAGCTGGGGTGGGAGGGGGGTGTTGGTGCGGGCCAGCCATCCTCGTCCTGAGCGTGCTGGGCTCTGGAGGTTCAGGGTCCGAGAGGACCCGAGTGGCGTATGGCTTAGAGTTCTGCTCAAAAACTGGGCTGAGTGAGAAAGCCCTCCACCAGATTTCCAGCTCGGAGCCCTGGGAAGCATTTATTCTGGGGGTGTTGGGGGGGGCAGAAATGGATGAACCCACATCTTCCAGAGGCTAGCCCTGCGTCTGGCACCATCTGTTTGCAAACTTTCACAGCTGAATCTTTCCCAAATGCCTGTGAGCTTAGTGGGAAGCTATGAGGCGGTGGAAAAAAAATGCCGTCTGTCTGAAAATGTGAACCCCCCCCTACACACACACACACACACACACACACACACACACACACACACACACACAGTGCCCCATCCTCACCTGCACAACCCTCACTCTTTACATCTTACCAGCTTCAGGGAGGTCCTAAGGGCCTTTGCATGTAGGGAGGGGACCTCTCTGTGTTTTCCGAGGGCCACTTTGTGAGATAGCAGAGAAAATGCCCATCCTTGGTTTCCACTCGAGGCTGGCTTTTTCCTGGGTCTGGATATTCTGAAGTTCCAGAATCCTTGCCGTCGGAGAGCTCAGAGCGACTCTGAGGGACCTTCTCTGCTAACCTTTCTGGGTGTTTTTAGTTCCATGTGTACAAAATGCCAAAACTTGACCTGAACTTAGGACCCAAACATGCCCTGTGTCATCCCCCCCCCCCCCCGCACTGGGCTCAGCTCAAAGTATTTCAAACGTTGCCGACTGTCCTCTCTTTCTTTGCTCTCCGGGTGGCGGATAAATACACCTGGGAAACTTCACAGCCTTGCCCGAGGAGAGACTGCCACCGCGCCAGCCCTTCGAGGTGGTTCTGGGCGACTCATTCCAGCCCCCAAAGATTCCCCACACCCCATTCTGAGCCCTGCACAGCCACTCGCCTGCCTTGGCAGATCTGCCTCTTCAGGACCTAAAGACGACACTCTCCCCAATGCTGAGTCGGCAGCTTGGTTGGGAACCAAATGTCTCTAAGTGCATGGATTTCTTTCTTTTCTGTTTGTGGCTCCACATTTGGTGGTGCTCAGGGGTTACTCCTGGCTCTGCACTCAGGAATTATTCCTGGCAGTGCACGGAGACCATATGGGATGCCGGGGATTCAACCCGGGTCAGTTGCATGCAAGGCAAACGCCCTCCCCGCTGTGCTATGGCTTGGCCCCTGGATTTATTTCTAGACTGAGCCCCTTCATGTGGGAAGGATCATCCGCTCCGTGCCCACTGTTCACCTGGCACATGGTATTTGCAGGCCCCCCTGTGGATACCTGCAGCTCCCCTGAGGGCTAGAGAATCCCGCTGGGCCTGTCCACCTTTAGGGTCCACTTATCAGTTGGAAGATTTGTTTCTACGACTGACTATTATCAAGAACATGGCTCTGGACAACAGTGAACAGGTGTTGGTATCCCAGAGACACTCGCTTCACCGGGACCTGCATCTCAGGATGGAGCTGCCGTCTGAGAAGGAGTCACTAACATTCTGAGTCTCCACCCAACCGTTTCCCGGAGCGGCTGGATTTGGGATTGAGTGGCTGTCAGTGTAGAGTTATTTTTGTGACTCCAGAGTGGTGTCTTCCTGCGGGGTGCCCTTACGAATGACAAATGAGACGGAGCCTCTTTTTGTGTTTCTAGCAGCAAATGGGATTTCCTCTCTGAGAAATGTCTATTGAAAACCTTTAGCCCATTCTGAAGTGTCCATCTGTTGGTAATCCAGGTTTCTTGCCAGAAGATTGATTTATAAATATTTTCTCCCATTCTGTGGGTTTCTTTTTATTCTCCGGATGGTGTCCTTTGATGCATGAGAGCTTTTATTTTTATGAAGTCCAATTGATCGATTTTTCTTTTGTTTTACTGCCGTGAAGAAGAGACTTAACAACTGCAAAGGTTTATTCCTCTTATGTGCTTAGAGTTTTATAGTTTGGGCTTGTACTTCTAGGTTTACAATGCATTTTGAATTTGTTAAAGACAGTATTTATTTTATATACTTGAACAATGGGGGGTCAGTGCTACAGTGAAATTATTTTCTGGAAGGGCATGGGGTCATGCTTGGTACTGTTTGGGGATGTTTCCACCTGGCTCCATATTCCGGGGTCACTCTTGGTGGTGCTCTGGGGACCATGAAGTGCCCGGAATTAAGCCTGGGCCTTCTGCTAGCAAAGCGTGTCCTCACCCTTTGAGCGGTCTCCCCAGTGCAACAAAATATAGTTTTTCAAAGATTTTATTTAGTTACCATGATCTTTTTTAGATTTACAAATTTTCGTGCTTGGGTTTCGATTATACAATGATCAAATACCCATCCCTCCACCAGTGCCCATTTTCCACCACCATGGATAATATCCCTCCCACCCCCATCCCCCCATCCCCCCTGTCTCTGTGGCAGGGCAATCCCCTGTGTTCTCTCTCTCCTTTTGGGTGTTGTGGTCTGCAAAAGAGGCACTGAGTGGCAAACATGTTCAGTCCATAGTCTACTTTCGACATGCATCTCCCCTCCTGGGAGGATCCTCCAAACACCCTTTATTTGGTGCTCCCTTCTCCATCTGAGCTGCCCTTTCCCCTAGAGTGCCCAGCTGGCCTCTAAGCCATGGAGTAATCCTCCTGGTACTGATCATGGCTATTCTTGGGTATTAATCTCCTATTTTGTTACTTTACGTTCCCCAGATGAATGCAATCTTTCTATGTCTATCCCTCTCTTTCTGACTCATTTTGCTTAGCATGATACTTTCCATGTGGTACCACTTGTATGTAAAATTCATGACTTCATCTTTTCTAACAGCTACATAGTACTCCATTGTGTAGATGTACCAAAGTTTCTTTCAATTACCATGATTTATCTAGTGCTAATATGAATGTTTCAGGAGTGCAGTTTTCCTGTACCACCTGACTCTCCGAACCCTAAAGACCATGCTCTCCCCAGTGACAGGTTTCTGTAACTTGGTTGAAAACCAAATGCCTCTAAGTGTGTGGATTTCTTTCTTTTCTGTCTGTGAGGCCACACCCGGCAGTGCTCAGGGGTTACTCCTGGCTCTGCACTCAAGAATTATTCCTGGCGGTGCTTGGGGACCATATGGGATGCTGGGAATTGAAAACCCAGGTCCACTGTGTGCAAGGCAAACGCCTTCCTTGCTGTGCTATCGACACCCAGTGACGCTCAAGGGTTACTCCTGGCTCTCTACTCAGGAATTATTCCTGGCAGTGCTCGAAGACCATATGGGCTGCCAGAGATCGAACCTGGGTCAGCTGCATGCAAGGCAAACGCCCTCTCCACTGTGTTTCACTCTGGCCCCTGGATTTACTTCTTTTGTGTGTGTGGGGGGGGGGTGGGGGTGGTTCACACCCAGCAATGCTCAGGGGTTATTCCTGGCTCTGTGCTCAGGAATTACTCCTGGCGGTGCTTGTGGGACCATATGGGAAGCTGGGGATTCAACCTGGGTGGGCCATGTGTCAGGCAACCCCCCTACCTGCTGTGCTATCATCCCAGCTCCTATATTCACACACCTTCATCGATATACATGCATGTCTAGATGTCTCGGCATAGAATGTGCACACAGGTGGACACGTGTGTTATATGTGAACCCGTAGGTGGCTGTGGTGGGTTTTCTTCCCTTTGGAGGCGGGTGCCTTCACGAGCAGCTCATGTGGCTTCGGGACCGTGGCCGTGGCCTGCAGCCTCAGGGGAGAGCCGCAGGCAGGACACAGAGCAGGTAACATGGGATCTGGGCGGGTCATCCGCGTGCTCCTTTCCTTCCTGCTACCCTTGACTCTCTCCCAGAGGTTTGGGAGCTTTGCAGTGCCGAGTTATGTGCCCCGGCGCCCCTGGGGTCTTCCTCTACCCTCGAGTTCCTACAGCCAGAAGCAGAGGGAACAGGACTGGACTCTGGGGCTTGTCCCTCATCAGCGTGAAATTCTGAGTGGTGTGTGCTGGGCCGCCCCTTTATCACTCACTTTACCGCTTGTCCCTTCCCCTGGAGACAGACTCCGGGGGTTTCTCTGGCTCGCTGATTCGGAGGACGAGGACCGGGGGTGGGGGCATCCAGGTTGCTGTTTGGAAAGTCCAGCACTGGGCACCTCGTGAGGGTTCTTGTTCCGTTTCGTGCTAAGACCTGCTGTGGACGAGGCCTGGAGTTTTGTGCCAGCTCGCGTGGCGGCCTGGCCCGGGACTGTGGCCTGTGCAAAGGGGCCATGGCAGCTACAGGGAACGTCCGTGTTTCCTTCTGGGCTTCATGGGAGTCGAGGGTGCAGGCTGTGAATTGCTCAGAGCTGGTGCTGGAAGAGACTGTCAATAATAATCAGCAATAAAAGGGTTCATCTCTTAAGCTGTTAGTTTCAATCCTCTACATTAAAAAAATTTTTTTAACCTAAAGTTTGGCCAAGCCTCCAAGTGGGACATTTGGAAGCCATCCATCCTAGCTTTCGGTCCAAGCATGCGTCTAGTCCCGACGCCATCTGGACTTGCTAATTTACTGCAATATTTAGGTAAGTTGATAGGATGGCTTTCTCCTTCAGAGTTCTTACAAACGAGTCAGAGCTGTGGCACAGGGGAAAAGGGACTGGCCGGGCACGTTGGCTGAGCAAGGTTCTATCACAGGCACCCTGTAGTGTCCTCCTAAGACCAGCCAGGAGTGATTCTGAGCACAGAGCCAGGAGTCAGGCCTGAGCACTGCCAGGTGTACCCTCCACCTCCCCCAACCACACACACACACACACACACACACACACACACACTCACACACACAGAGTTAGCCCTTTTGCCATAGAACCCCTTCACAAGGCCTTGAGACCATGCCTGGAGCAAAAGCAGAGGTCAGGCGAGTGCCTTGGAGTGGGGTGTGCGTGCAGCCGGGTGGTGGGGATGGGACCTCTGTGAGGACACTCTGCTCCAGGCTCTGGGGAGTGGGCCCAAGCCGTGCTTCCCGTGATCCATCCTCAGGAGAGAGAACTCTCTTTCCTTGAATGTGGTCCCAAGCTCCTCCTGGGCACGGGTTTAAGAGGCGGCTGTCCGCAGCCCAGTCTTGGCCGTTGGGAGAGTCCCCGGTGTCTGTCTTCCAGTCTCTGTGGAGCTTCCGCAGTTTATAGCCGATGTACCACCACAGAGAACTTTCCCCCAAGCGTTCCCAAATGAGCAACACTTGTGATGAGGGAGCAAACAGAAAAACACGGGTTCCAGATGGAGGGTCTGGAGGAGTTCTGGGCACACAGGCCAGTGGAGTCTGAGGAGAAGGTGCTGGGATATCCTGAGGGATGAAAAGGCCTCTTGGTCTTCCGAGCGCCAAGGTGGCCGATCTTTGCAAACTGCATTTCGCCTAGGAAGAAACACCCTCCTCTTTTCTTTTCTTTTCTTTTCTTTTCTTTTCTTTTCTTTTCTTTTCTTTTCTTTTCTGTTCTCTTTTCTCTTCATTTCTTTTCTTTTCTCTCTTTCTTTTTTAAATTTTATTGAATCACCGTGAGATAGTTAACAAGCTTTCATGTTTGGGTTACAATCACACATTGATCAAGCACCCATCCCTCCACCAGTGCACACTCCCCATCACCAATCTCCCTGGTATACCCCCCTTTTCCTACCCTCTCTCTGCCTCCATGGCAGACATGATTCCCCATAATCTCTCTCTACTTTTGGGCATTATGGGTTGCAATACAGACACTGAGAGGCTCCACATCGCTAGTCATCAGGAAGATGCAAATCAAACAACAAGAAGATACCATCTCAACCACAGAGACTGGCACACATTCAGAAGAACAAAAGCAACCAGTGCTGGTGTGGATGTGGGGAAAAAGGGATGCTCTTTCACTGTTGGTGGGAATGCCGATTGGTCCAGCCTTTTTGGGAAACAGTATGGATAGTCCTTCAAAAACTAGAAATTGAGCCTCCATATCACCTTGCTTCACTTTTCCACGTGGCAGAGCACGCTTGGTTATGGGAGCAGCCCGGGTACGTCTGGCCGGTGAGGCTTGGTGAGATGGCTCTTTGCCGGGACTCGCTGATTCTGGTCACACCTCATCTTCGAGTTGGCAGAAGCCCATCCTGGAGCCAGAGCAGCTTCCAGGGACAGTGGAGGGGGAGATGTCTGCCCAGGAGACAGGGCGGGCAGCTTCCAGCAGGGACCACTGGGAGGAAGGTCCCAGCTCTTGGTCACACCTCATCGCCTTGAAAATGAGGAGCATCCCACCTGGACCTGGACCTCAGAGGACAGCACAAAGTGCAGCCACTTGCTTGGCAGAAAGGCTGCCTCCATGTGAGACAGGAGGTGGGGGGCAGGACACTCAAGTTTTGCGGAGTTCTGGACACGAAACAGGTTCTTGGAGCAGCAATGGTCATGGCCGGGTTAGGAGGCTGCCCTCCTGGGCTGTGGACAGTGCCTGCTTCTGTCCTGAGGGCTGGCTTCTGCAGAGGTAGCTTGTTGCAAAGCAAAACAGAAAACTCTGCTGGAGTTGTGAGAGTGGGAGCCACAGAAGATGTTGTTTGCAGTGTGCTGCCTACATATCGTCCACACAGCTGGGATGCCCGCTACCCGGAGATTTCAGGGCTGGGAGGAGGAGGGCTGGGAGGAGGAGGAGGAGGAGGAGGAGGGCTGGGAGGAGGAGGAGGAGGAGGAAGAGGAGGAGGAGGAGGAGGAAGTGGAGGAGGAGGAGGAGAGGAGGAACAGGAAAAAAATGAGGAAGGGGAGAATGAGGAGGAAGAGGAGGAGGAGGTGGAGGAGGAGGAGAAGGAGGGGAGGAAGAGGAGGGGAGGAAGAGGAGGAGGGGAGGAGGAACAGGAAAAAATGAGGAAGGGGAGAATGAGGAGGAGGAGGAGGAGAAGGAGGAGGTGGAAGAGGAGGAGGAGGAGGAGGAGGAGGAAGTGGAGGAGGAGGAGGAGGAGGAGGAGGGGAGGAGGAACAGGAAAAAATGAGGAAGGGGAGAATGAGGAGGAAGAGGAGGAGGAGGAGGAGAAGGAGGGGAGGAAGAGGAGGGGAGGAAGAGGAGGAGGGGAGGAGGAACAGGAAAAAAATGAGGAAGGGGAGAATGAGGAGGAGGAGGAGGAGAAGGAGGAGGTGGAGGAGGAGGAGGAGGAAGTGGAGGAGGAGGAGGAGGAGGAGGGGAGGAGGAACAGGAAAAAAATGAGGAAGGGGAGAATGAGGAGGAAGAGGAGGAGGTGGAGGAGGAGGAGAAGGAGAGGAGGAAGAGGAGGGGAGGAAGAGGAGGAGGGGAGGAGAAGGAGGAGGTGGAAGAGGAGATGGAGGAGGAGGAGGAAGATCAGGAGAAAAATGAGGAAGGGAGAGAGGAGGAAGAGGAGGAGGAGGGGATCTTTTTATTACCTGCAGCTTGGCAGCAGCTGGCGCGTGAGTTTGCCTTTGCACATCTGTCCAGCAGACCCGCTTGGACCTTTGGGGGAGTCCCCGGGGACAGCAGCACCCCGCCTTCTAAACAAGACGCTTCCCCTTCCGTCCCAGGGTGAAAGCCAGAGCGAGCTGGAGGCTCCAGGAAGGCGGAGCTCCTCAGGGCAGGGGTGGTCGGCTGCCCAGCCTCACCTCTGTAAGGTTTTCCAGCAGGAAGCAGAGGCCAGGCAGGGGAAGTGACCTGAGCAGAGGGAGTGCGGGGACCCGCCCCAGCTGGCGGCTGGCACAGTCTGAGCTCTGCTTTTTTCCCCTCTCAGCCACGCCCTCCCTGAAAAGAAGACCCTTGGCGGCGGCAGCATTTGGGGGTTCCCGTGCTCCTGTGGAGATGGTCCGGCCGCATTTCGGGCTTTCCTTCCAAGCTGAAGTGTTTATTAGCGTGTAAAGCTCAGAGTGATGCCTCAGGAACTGGCTGCTTTCCGGGGGATGGAGCAGGCATCACTCGGAACCCGGTGCCTGTGGGTCTGGGCTCCTCTCTGTGCTTTGCAGTGCTGGTTATGCAGGGCGGCAGCTTCGGACAACGTATGGCCCCCGGGTCGGGAAGGAATTGGGGCTGGCATTCTTGGTGCTGAGCACTGTCCCGGGGCACTTTGAGCCCAGGTGCTGAGCAGGTAACAAAAAACTGTCTGAGGAGAGGACTGGAAGCACCAGGCCCTAGCTTCACGCCTCTCCCAGGCTTCAGGCTGGAAGCCAGTTTCTTGTGGGAAACGGTACCTTGAGCTCAGGGACAGGGCTGGAACCTGCTTTCTCTCAGTGTCGGAGGGGGGCCAGCATGGGGTCACCTCACGGACTGAACTCGGCAGAAGAGAAAACGCAGAAGGCTCTTTGTCACCGAGATGTCTGCAGGATTCATGGAGTGTTTTCATGGCCGTATTTCTGGTTTTAGGGGTGGCTCGGTTGTCTTTTGGGAGCTGCACCCAGTGAGTGATACTTAGGGGTTACTCCTGGCTCTGCACTCAGGAATCGCTCCTGGTGGGTTCAGGGGGGCATAGAGGATGCAGGGGATTGAACCGGGGTTGGCTGCGTGCAAGTGAATTGCCCTCCCCACTGTACTATCGCTCCAGTTCTCAGATTCGTAGTTTTTGTTGTTCGTGTGTGAGGTGTGCAGCCTTCCCTTAGCACCATGTCCCCTCCCGTCAGCTTTAAAAAATGAGAGAGAGAGAGAGAGAGAGAGAAAGGGAGGGAGGGAGAGAGAGGGCGGGGAGGGAAGAAGAGGAAAGGAGGAAGGGAGAGACAGAGAGAGAATTTGAGTTCTAACTCCAGTACTGAGAAAAGGAGAGAGAGAGAGAGAGAGAGAGAGAGAGAGAGAGAGAGAGAGAGAGATGAGGAAGAGATCGAGAGGGAGGAAGGGAGGGAAGAAGAGAGAGAAGGAGTGGGGGAAAGAGAGGAAAAGAGAGAGGAGAGAAGGGAGAGGAAGAGAGGAAGGAAGGGAGAGAGGAAGGGAGGGAGAGGGATGGAGGGAGAGAAGGAGAAAGGGAAGGAGAGAGAGAGGAAGGGAAGGAGAGAGACTTTGAGTCCTAACCAAAGTGCTGAGAGAGAGAGAGAGAGCGGTAAAAAGAGGAGAGAGAAGGGAGTTAGAGAAAGAGAGAGGAGAGAAACAAGAAAGAGAAATAGGAGAGAGAGGAAGGGAGAGACGGAAGGAGAGAGAGAGAGGAACGGAGAGAGAGAGGACAGAGAAACAAGAGAACGAAATAGGAGAGAGAGGGACGAGGTGGCCCACTGTTTGAGACCCCTACGGGAGGAGGGGGGTCCTGGTGGATTTTCTTTTCCTCTTCAAAAATTGCCATCAAGAGCCTCTGAGCCCGGTCCGTGCTGCCAAGGGTGTGATTCTTCACCAGCTACTTCTTTGTCTTTCTGAGAATAGTGGGCCCATGACCTGCTTTTACTTTATTTTTGAACCTTTTTTTTTTTTAACCAATTGAGATACTGCAATTTCCAGTACTGTTCGTGATCGTGCAACCTTCTTGTGAAAAAATATCATTCTTAAAGAGCTGGCAAGGTCTTGCTGCTTGAGGGGAGTTGCAGCCACGTGAAGCTGTTTCAGATTCACGAACCAGAACTGGCAGATGCTCTAGTTTTCCTCTGCCCTGCCTGCCCCAGTGTCTGGAAATATTCTTAATTTGGGGGTGAGCCTCACTTGTCTGGGTACGTTGCCTGGTGTCCTGGAGGAGGGTGGCCCTGGCGAGGGGGGTTAAGAATGTGAAGAAGGTGCGGAGTTTCAGTTATCTGGGATTTCAGTAATCTGGTAGGAGGTAGTGGGCGGTGAGGGGGGCTGGTCAGGGGGCACGGGGGTATTGACTATGGTCGCCTTATCAGAGGAAGGGCTGGGGGCATGACATTATACATAGTCACGGCATTATGACACTTCTGTATTTCTCTAAGCTGTTACCTTGGCACAGAGGGCTGGGGTTCCTCGCTGATGGGGTGAGAATTCCACTGCCAGGCTGGGCAGAAGCTTCCAGAGCTCAGGCACTTGCCTTACATGGGGCCAACGCCTGTTTCATCCCCCGAGCACTATTGGATGCATTCACAGAGCCCCCTATACCCAGTGGGGTGCCAGGGAGGGTCCCAGGCCCACAGGACTTAGCACCTTGCCCTCGAGCTTACCCCAACTTGGCTGGGCATTGCTGGGGTGCCAGTTCACAGAAAGTCATCTCTTTGCTGCCTCCCCCAGAAATGCAGGCATCCCCACCCCACAGGATAAGGATAAGAGAATTTGGCTTATGGTTTGTTCTTCCCTTAAAGCACCAGGGAGTCGCATTTAATGGGTGCAGACTTCCCCGAGGAGTCGTCACCTCACCTCAGAGAAGTTGTCCTGGGCTGTGGCCATGAGTGACCCAGATGGCCAAGGAGCCCTGCGTTTCACACTCAGCAGGACAAAGGCAAAAAGAATTTCCCCCCCAAAACCAAGACCAAGTCCATCCCCAGCACCCCATATGGTCCCCTGAGCACCATCAGGAATAATTCCTGAATGCAGAGCCAGGAGGAATCCCTGAGAGCATTTCTGGGTGTGACCTCAACACCAAAATAATAATACTAATAATAGAAATAAAATAACTGGATAGAAACCTAAGACAAAAAACCCTAAGACAACCTAACCTAAGAAACCTAACCTAAGAAACCTAACCTAACCTAAGAAACCTAAGAAACCTAAGACAAAAAAAATCATATAAAAAAAAGAAAGAAAAACCAAAAAAACCCAAAACCACAAGCACAGAAGAAAAAAAAAACAACCCCAAACAATGACAAATAAAGCTGTGAATCAGTGTCGCTCTGAGAGTGTGGGCACCGGGCAAGACATGGGGAGGGGGTCGGACTGGGAGGCTTCCTTCAGAAACTGGGGGGGGGGGGCTGTTCCTCTCCCGCTCAGGAGCTGGGGCTGTGGTGTGTTGGTGGGGCAGGACAGGCGGCCGTTTCAGCGCTGGCACTGGGAAGTATGTGTGGAATGTTCCCAGTTCACAGACCCCAGGCCCCAAAGTGATTCCAGGTGCCATTTCCCTGGGGGGGGGGGGGGCATGGCAGCCAGATGAGGCCAGGCTGCAGTGAGGCGGGTCGGGCTGCTGCTGCCGGCGAGACCCGGACTTCCAAGAGGCATCCATCACCCAGGGGCCGTCGTCGGCGCTGACCTTCCGTGGGGGTCTCTGAGGCCCGTCCCTGCCGCCCCTCCCAGCTCGCCTCGACTCCCTCCACATCTGTTCAACACGTGATGGAGTTGCCTCTCCTGCTCTCCCTTGAGCCCGGACAGCCGGCTACAAAGAGGCCCAGAAACCTCTCAGCGGGCGCCTCGGTCCAAGAGTTTCAGTTTGGGGGTGCAGGCTGTGGATTCTCAGGGGAGATGTCAGGGCGTCTTTCTTGGGTGGGCCGCACCCGGCGGTGCTCTGGGCTGACCCCTAGCCCTGTGCTCACTCCTGACAGGCGGCCTGGAAGACCATATGGGCGCTGGGGATCGAACCTGGCTCAGCCGTGTGTGCAAGACAGATGCCCTCCAGCCCGAGTTAGGGCTTATTTTGAAAAACAATTTTATTTATCAATTGATGCTTTTTTGGGTCGCACCCAGTGATGCTCAGGGTTTGCTCCTGGCTCTGCACTCAGGAATTACTCCTGGTGGTGCTTGGGGCACCAGATGGGATGCTGGATGGATCGAACCCGGGTTGGCTGCCTGCAAGGCGAGCGCCCTCCCTGCTGTGCTATCACTTAAGCCCCAAGTTAGGGATTCTTAAAAGGCCCCCCTGGGCAGCAGAGTGGGGAGCTGTGTCTCCCCCCAACCTCCACCCACCCAGTGGGGGAAATGATGAGTTCAGGTGCGGGCCCGAGCTGTGCCCAGGCTGAAGGTGAGAGGTACCAGCGTGAGGCAGGACGAACACGGGCTCTGCCTTTCACCCGCCCAGAGTCACTCCCTCTTCTCTGTGTCCCATCCCAGGCCACTGCCCCATCGTGGTTGTTCCCAGCAGAAACAGCCATACTGGTCACATAGCGGGTGATAGGTCCAGACTTTTGTCACCTCCTGTCATTGGAGCCTGGCTCGGCATCAGGGGCCCTGGAAGAAATAAGGACAGCAGGGCCAGAGGGCCTGCAGGCGATGCCGTGACCCTCCGGCCGAGGGGCTAACCTTGGCTAAGGAGGGTCAGTCAGTCGGGTTTTCCTGCCAGCTGGGCTGGCCCTACTCTGCTTCTAGGTCCTGCGGGGTTTTGCTCCTGGCCTTGGGCCTTTCCAGGTGGGTGCAGGAGGTTAGAATTCGCAGGTGCAGGCAAGATTGTTGTGTGGGATCCTCAGAACCTGGTCTTTCTGGGGAACAGAAGCTTGGCATTGCAAGGGGAACAAAGCAGACGTCCTCCTCCTGGGCACTGACAGCAGCAGGGGATCACACTGGCCAGACAGCGTGGAGCCTCTGCAGGCCGGTCCAAGCACCTCCCCCTCCTGCTCTCAGACGCCACAGGGGTCTGTGGCTGGTGGTGTCCCCAAGTGTGTGAGAGGTGGAGGGATTTCTTCCCTCCCAAGCTGTTCCTCCTTGAAGCAGAGACACTGGAGCCTGTTTCCCTGCAAGGAGAGAGCCAGGACAAGCATGGGCTCCAGGCTCCAGGTGGACAGGGGGGCCAGTGCCCAGGGTGGAAACTGCCCCGCCTCCTCCCAGGGTGACTTGTCAGCTCGGCCTGGATGGGAGAGGCAGGTGGCCTGGGAGGGAACAGTTACGCCCTGGTGTTGGATGTCACAGATGCGTCCTTCATGGTCCTTGACGCATGGACACGGATCCCTAGGACTTAGCCGCTAGCGGGAGGGAGTCTTAGGCTTGGGGTCAAGTTCATGTGCGGTCTCCTTCCTGCCTACACAATCAGAGACCCCCGCAGTCTCCCTCTATGCCCGTGTGGGGAGCACAGGTGTGACGGAGCCCTGTCCTCCCTGGGGCTTGCAGGCCCTGGGGGTGCTCAAGCAGCTGGCTGCCCTCGTGGCAGCTACAACAGGCTCCCGCCCACTGCTGCCTGCGCCCCAGTCAACACCACGGGCCTTGCTCCTTCCAGGGGTTCAGTCCCCCCACCTGTACCGGGGAGGGGGTTCTCCGATCAAGTCCCAGTGGCTCCCTGTGCAGCCACCCAGACTCTTCCAAGCGGGGACGCTCTCATCTGCCATCCGGTGAGGTACTTAGATCTGTTTGCCGCCTGCCAGACCAGGCTGCTTGCGGTTGGGGTAAGAGGGGTGAATGAGGGAAGCTGGTGGAGGTGCTGTCCCCTCCTGGAACCCAGGCAGAGGGAGCGGGGGCGGGAGGGAGCTGGGTGTAGTCTTCAAATGTTCATTCAGTTTAGGAATCTGGTTTTCAGCCACTAGGTACAGTTTATCCGGTAGAAGAAACGCAGAAGTACACATATCTCATGTGTGTGTGTGTGTGTATGTGTGTGTGTGTGTGTGTGTGTGTGTGTGTGTGTGTGTGTGTATAGATCTCTTTCTCATGGGGAGAGGGCCCGAAATCAGCTTGTGCATAGAGTTCAATGTAGTATAAAGTTCGAGAGGAAGATGCGGGCATGAAGCTGATCAGGGGTCTGGGGAAACGGCTCAGAGGGCTGGGGTGCTCGTTCTGCACCTGGGAGCCCTGGTTTTAATCCCCAGTAAGGTGTGCTCCCGGCCCCCCACCCATAATCTGACACAATGGCACCTCCCCAAAGCATTTCACCTTCAGATAACAAATGGTAAGGTTTTGGAGAAGGTCGAGAGTAGTTCCACCAAATAAATGTTCATAAAAACCCATTTCAAAATTAATTGAAGATTGCATTCATCTGGGGAACATAAAGTAACAAAATAGGAGACTAACACCCAAGAATGGCTGAGATTAGTACCAGGAATTTTACTCCATGGCTTGGAGGCCAGCCACACATGCTAGGGGAAAAGGCAGCTCAGCTAGAGAAGGGAGCACCAAATAAAGGGTGTTGGAGGATCCTCCCAGGATGGGAGAAGCATGCTGAAAGTAGACTATAGACCAAACATGATTGCCACTCAATGTTTCTTTTGCAAAACACAACACCCAAAAGGAGAGAGAGAACAGAGGGGAATGCCCTGCCACAGAGGCAGGGGGGGATGGGGGGATGGGGGGATGGGGGTGGGATGGATACTGGGCTCCGTGGTGGTGGGAAATGGGCACCGGAGGAGGGCTGGGTATTTGATCATTGTATAATTGAAACCCAAGCACAAAAATGTGTAAGTCTGCAACTGTACCTCATGATGTCTCACTATTAAAAATTTAGCACAGCGGGTAGGGCGTTCGCCTTACAAGCGGCCAACATGGCCGACCCGAGTTCGATTCCTCCGCCCCTCTCGGAGAGCCCGGCAAGCTACCGAGAGTATTCGATATGCCAGACACAGTAACAACAAAGTCTCCAATGGAGACGTTACTGGGCCCGCTCGAGCAAATCGACGATCAACGGGAGGGCCTTTACCTTTAAAAAAAATTAATTAATTAATTAAAAAAATTTCGACGCTGCCCTTTGTCATATGCGGAAATGCCCCTGATGTGAAGGTGTTAAATCAGGATCCTTAGAAACTTCCTCTGGGCTGGGCCAGCGGAGTGCTGGTGCCGTCCCTGACCTCGCCCAACTCTGCCCTGCTGAGCTTGTTCAGGGCCATTATTCCAAGTGCCACACGCTGCATGCAGGTCCCCCCACCCCACTACACACAGACACACAGACACAGACACACGGACACAGACACACACACACGCACACACACACACACACACACACAACGGCAGCTACAAAATGTATGTTTCTCTCTGAATGCAGTCGGGGTCCCCATTCCTTTCAGCTGTGCCTGGGGCATCCGTTGAGCGGGTCCTTGACGTCATCCTTGATTTCCTTCTCGGGTCCTTGACGTCATCCTTGATTTCCTTCTCGGGTCCTTGACGTCATCCTTGATTTCCTTCTCGGGTCCTTGACGTCATCCTTGATTTCCTTCTCGTCATCCTTGATTTCCTTCTCGGGGCTCCCTCTTTGTCTCCATCTTCCAGCTCTTGAGTTGACTCCGGAGTCAGCCTCTCTGTTTGAGACTGAATGGGGCGGTGGCCTCAGGCATCCTGGTTGGTGTTGCTGTATTTTCTAGAACAACATGATGTACCCTTTGGGCGCTTCAGGCCTCTTTTCTCTGGCTCCTTGACCACTTACTTTGATAACTCTCAGCATTTGAATTCTCAGAAAAGTGGGTTTGTTTCATCCAAATGGCCGTGGTGTCAGGTGCTTGGAGATTGAGACACGCCATCATAGTTCTCCAGCCAAGCTTTAGGGGGTGAATCACAGACCTTCCTTCTCATCTAGTAGCTCCTTGTAAATATTAGAATGTGGGGCTGGGGGGAGCCTGGGGGCTGGAGCACATGCTTCTCAGGGAGAAGGCCCTGGGTCGGCCCCTGGCATGGCATGATCACCTGAGCACCACTGGGCGCGGCCCCCAGACCATAAAATAAAAAGTGCTCTGGGGGCCAGTGTTAGAGTACAGCCTTGCCTTGGGCTCTTGCCTTGCACGATCTAGGTTCAGTCCCAGCACCCCATATGATCTCCTGAACCCTGCCAGGAGTGAGCCCTGAGCACTGCTGTGTTTATCCCTAAAAGTGCTCTAGTAGTCTGGAAGCTGCCCAACAGACTTATATGCTGATATCACGTGCTTATGTATCATGCTTTGGGGTCCTGGGTCCCTTCACACTCTGAACAGAGAGGATAAAACCAGATATGAAGTCATAGCAATTTCCAGATGATAGAATGCTGGTAAGCAGCCATGATTATGTAATCACGAATCACGAATCATGACCATCCTGTTATTCGTCGATTGCCTCGAGCAGGCCCCAGTAACGTCTCTTTCATCCTAGCCCTGAGATTTTTTTTTTTTAAAAAGTGTCATATTCAAGGCTCTTTCAGAGTTAGGAGAATGAGACCTTTCATTGTTACTGGTATTTGGCATATTGGGTACACCACGGGGAGTTTGCCAGACTCTGCTGTGTGGGCAAGTTACATTCGGTAGCCTGCCAGTTTGTCCAAAGTAGGAATGAGATAAAAAGATGTCATGCGGCCACAAATGCAACCACGGGTTCCGGGAGCTGGTTTTTATAGTCTCTGAGTCTTGGCCGTTGATGGGATTACACAGAGCCAGGGGGCCAGTTGGTGGGTGTGACCCCCGCCTACTGGAATTCGGAGGATCTGGGTGGAGGATGCTCAGCCCCGATCCGAGTAGGCTTGGAGATCTCGGCCCCAGACCCGCATGCCTTTGTTCCTCTGCCAGTACCTTCAGGTGTGCGGAGAGTGGTCTCAGCATGGTGGTGGCTGGTCCTGGAGGTCTTCGGATTTACATAACC
Source organism: Sorex fumeus (assembly GCF_029834395.1). Classification (NCBI taxonomy): domain Eukaryota; kingdom Metazoa; phylum Chordata; class Mammalia; order Eulipotyphla; family Soricidae; genus Sorex; species Sorex fumeus. The sequence goes on from NW_026606110.1 coordinate 252,745, forward strand.
TCCAGATTATGTAATAATAATAAATAACAGATTAAGAACTATTATCTATTAATGTTATCAATATTAATATTCTAGTATTGTATATTATTAATAATTCCAAGCAACATTGGAATTCATTATACGTCTCTCTTATTCTCTGTCACCATATGCCAGCGAGAGCCTCGCAAGCTGAGTCACTGTAACCAATCTGTGAGTGCCTCCTAATGACAGAAATACCATGTCCAGGTGCCTGTGAGAGGGAGGACAAAGGGAGCCAGCGTGCCCCGAGGACACGGTGGCCTTGTCCTTCCCAACCCCGTCCCCCCGGCCCCCACAGATGAGAACCTCCGCAGCTCACGGGCCGTGCACACTGCAGGGGGCTCCGGCCCCCATCTAGTGGGCTGAGAGCCTGAGTCCTGACCTAGCTGTGCCAAGGCCTCCTGGCCGGGCAGCTGTGAGTTCATCCCGTCACCTGTAGGAAGTGCAGCTGTGTTCACCCAGGTAGCCCAGACGCATAAGGCTGTGCGTTCCCAGCATGCCAGGACACAGTGATGGTGGGGAGACAGAACCGAGTATTTCCGAAACTGGTCTGATGAGACTCCGGATGGATCTTCTTCCAGGTCAGCAAGACCCAGAGACGCCTTTGCCGAGGCGTGCGTTCCCGAGGCTAGCTGTTGGCCATGTTTTATGTTATGGTTTCGTTTTTGAATCACAGGGACCACTCCAGGAGATACTCAGCCCAGCAGTGCAGGCCAGATGGTTCAGTGCTCAGGCTGGTGATGTGGGTCTAAGAGGTCCCCAGGAGTGGGTGGGGGCCAGTGCATGCCAGGCAGGTGCCCCAAACCCTAGGTCATCTTCTTGGCCCTCGTTGCCATATTTATTTTATAGAGAGAAGTCCCAGGTCAGAACTACTCACTCTAGAGCTATGTAAATGTTGGACCATGAGAGAGAAAGAGAGAGAGAGAGATTGACAGAAAATGAAAATTCTGAAATGTAAAGTCTAGCAAGTGTGTAAACAAGTGTGGCCCCTTCAAAGTTTTATTTACACAAATCAGGTAGGGACTCAACCCATACAAATATGTGTGCTTGGGAATCACTTTGCTTTTGAAACTCAAGAGACCCCAAGGAAGTGGAAAAGGAGATTAAAATGTTAAATACCAGAATGAACGGCCGCTGCCTTCGTTCTTGGGTTTACCAGCAGCCCGCAGCCAGCCATCACCGATTCAGTCCTTCAGAATAGTGGGAGTGAGCAAGGTTCTCTGGTGTGGGTCCCATCTCATAGCATGAGGCTGGTTCTCCTTCAACCCCATTGTGAGTGATTTAAGCTCTGTCGCCTGGCGTGCCCCTCTGTGGTGCCCCAAATCTGTCGCCTCATACTCCCTTGTTTGCTCAGAGCAGTCCAGCACCTGAGACTCCTCATCCAAACTGCCTGATAAAATAGTGGACACCCAGTAACAATGAATGGAATTTCGTCAGCGTCAAGATTCTTCAGCAGAACGTCCCATGCTTCCTTTGAGACAGACTGTGCTAAGAATTACTCATTGCTGCCTGAAATTCACATTGAACAGTTCCTAGAAATGAAACCGCAGCCTTTCCAAGCAGCTCAAGGCTAGATGCTGAAGAGCAAACCCACACAGGGAGCATTTCTGCAAGGGGACCCAAGGGACCCGTGTAACACTGTGTGCTTGCCCCCAGGGGATGAAGTGATGGGTGAGGAATCTGGACATGGAATGGCTCCCCCAACTTTCCTTCATTGTCTTCCTTCTTTTACTGTCTCCCCCTTTACAGGGATTTAGGGTGAGGGGACGGGGAGTGCAGCAGTGAGGGACCCTGAATCCCTGTTGTAGCGGGGGTGGCGGGGGGCCCAGATTGGAGGGAGCATGGTTTGTAGGGTTTGCAGGGTATCGCCTCTGTGCTGTTGAATGCCAGAGCAGGACACTGCCTGCTACATGAGGAAATACTCCTCACGGCCCTTGGCCCTCGCTGTGGAACTTGACTCCAGAATCTTCAGTAGCCAGTCCTCAGGGCTGGCATGAACAAATACCTCAGCCATCCACCTACCTGTCTGGCTCTCCATCCATCCATCCATCCATCCATCCATCCATCCATCCATATGTCCATTCATCCATTTATCAATCCATCCATCCATCCATCCATCCATCCATCTGTCCATCTATCCATTCATCCATTCATCCTTTACACATCCATCTATCCATCCATCCTCTATTCATCCATCATTTGTCTGTCCATTCATCTGTCCATCTATCTATTCATCTTATCCGTCCATCCATCCATCCATCCATCCATCCATCCATCCATCTACCATCCATTCACCTGCCATCCACCCACCCATCTATCCATCTGTCCATCCATCCTTCCATCCGTCCATCCATCCATCCACCCACCCATCCATCTACCATCCATCCATCCCTCCTTTTTAGTTTCTTTTTTCTTTCTTTTTCAGGCCACACCCAACAGTTTGAGGGCTTACTCCTGACTTTGTCCTCAGAGCTCACTTCTGGTGGGGCTCCAGGGGTCCATATGTGTTGGTACCAGGAATTGGCCATGTGGAAAAGCCTTACCAAAGCACTCCCTTTCTGGCTCCACCCATCCGTTTTTTTTTAAATAAGCACTTATTTTATATTTTCAATGATTGTTACAGCTTAAGTAACGTGTTTACTGCAGGATTAGCATTCATGGCTTTGCTAATACCAGAATACAGTCACTGCCCACCTCTCTCGCTCCCTGCCCTCATCCATCACATTCTCCCTTGTACCCATAATGCACCAACGGGCCACTATTGTTGGTGCATTGTCAGAACATGAGCCCAAATGAGATTTTGACCGAGTTGGGGAGCTAAAAGACAGTAGTGGCAATCGGTTCCTTTCTTCTCACCTAAAGAACCCAGGATGAAGAAAGTAGGCTAGCTGTTCTGGCCATTTTAATTATTTTTTTAATAATTTTCCGACGTCCTGATGGATCCATCACATCCTCCAGAACGGCAATGGAGAAGATTATCCATGACTTCTACTCAAATCTCTTCGATAGCCATGTCCACTTGCCGACATACCAAATTCCACAGGATGGGTATGTCGTTCCCAACGTTCTCCCTTCCGAAATCCGACACGCCATTTCGTCAGTAAAGAAGCAAACAGCACCCGGCCCAGACAAGGTCAGACCTGAACACCTGAAGAACCTGCCGTCAGTACTCATCAATACACTGGCTCGGCTCTTCACTCGCTACCTGTCTGAATGCAAGGTTCCATCTCAATGGAAAACCAGCAGGACCGTACTACTGTTCAAGAAGGGAGACATCCATGACATTGGCAACTATCGCCCGATCTGCCTATTGTCTGTCATCTACAAGTTGTTCACTCGAGTCATCCTGAATAGGATTGGCAGAACACTAGATGAAGGACAACCATGTGAGCAAGCAGGGTTCCGCAAAGGATTCAGCACCATCGACCATATCCACACGATAACCAAACTCATTGAGGTTTCTCGGGAGTTCAAGATGCTGCTCTGCTTAACGTTCATTGATTTAAAGAAGGCCTTTGATTCTGTTGAGACGGAAGCGGTCATTGAAGCCCTAGCCAATCAGGGCATTCAAGCCCAATACATCAGGATCCTCCGTGAGCTGTATTGCGGATTCACTACCAGGATCTCACCATTCTACAAAGAAGTGATCGTTGATGTCAAGAGAGGGGTGCGGCAGGGTGATACCATTTCACCAAAACTCTTCAGTGCCACCCTCGAGAACATCATGCGACGACTGGAATGGGAAGGAATGGGAGTGAAGATAGATGGTCGGCAACTACACCACCTCCGCTTTGCTGATGACATTGTTTTAATAACACCAAACATCAGCCAAGCGGCACAAATGCTGGCCGACTTTGACCGTGAGTGTGGAAAGGTAGGACTACAGCTGAATCTTACGAAGACAATGTTTATGAGAAACAGCCTCGTTCCTGACGCCCCATTCGCTCTCAATGGAACGACCATCTCCGAATGCAACAGCTATGTGTACCTAGGTCGAGAGGTCAACATGACAAATGACCTGGCACCCGAGCTGCGCAGGAGGAAGAGAGCAGCTTGGAACGCCTTCAACAACGTCGAAGAAATAGCTAAGAGGACGAAGAACCTCCGGCTCCGGGCACATCTCTTTGATTCCACTGTTCTTCCTGCATTAACATATGCCTCAGAGACCTGGGTCCTACGCAAACAGGATGAGAACGCCATTCAGGTCTCCCAAAGAAGAATAGAAAGAGCTATGCTTGGAATATCACGTTTCACTCAAATGAGAGAACGAATCCGGAGTTCTGACATCCGTCGACGATCAAGGATCAGGGACGCTGTCTCATTTGCCAAGGTGTCGAAAATCAGATGGGCTGGTCACGTAATGAGATTTAAAGACGACCGTTGGACTAGAGCTGTTACTGATTGGATTCCACGGGATGTCAAGAGACCGCGTGGCCGCCCACCTACCAGATGGTCAGACTTCTTCGTGAAAATCATGAACGATCGGTTTGAGGCTCTTCATGTTCCCGGAGCGAAGAGATGCCATTGGGCTACACTAGCACGCGACAGGGACAAATGGAGACGTTACTGGCGCCTGCTCGAGCAAATCGACGACTAACAGGAAGTTAAGTGATTAAGTGATTAAGTGAAAGTTTTATTTAGTTAGATTCCTATTTGTGTTTTGTTTTGGGTGTTGGCCATACCCAGCAGTTCTCAGGGCTTACTCCTGGCTCTGTGCTCAGGGGTCACTCCTGGTGGTGCTCTGGGGACCAAACCAGGGTTGAACATGTGCAAGGAAAGTCTGTCTCTGCCCCCGACCCCATTAATTTTTAATAATGCGGAAAAGAAAACCCAGATGTGAGTCTAAAATCCTCGGCTGGAACTCCTGCATGTGGCCTAGGACCCACCTGGGTGGTTTCGCCAGTCCGGACTTCACAGTGCCCGGGAGCCTCAGAATGGTGGGAATTCTGAAAAGACTCTGAAAGCCACATCCTCCAGGAATAAATGGTGCACTGCGGAGTTCTCTGAGGCCACAGAATTCCCTGTGGAGGGTGGGGCGAGTGGACAGAGCGGTAATGAGGCATCTCACATCCAGAGCCTGTTTGGGGACCTGGGAGGCGGGCAGGGGGTGGGAGTGAGGGCGGGAGAGTTGAAAGAGATTTCCAACTTTCCTTTAGAGAGATTTCTGCTTTGGGATATTTGGGCTCTTTTGTATGGGTGTCAAATGCTATTTTAATGAGCCCAGGATTTTTGTAGCGCGGCAGATCTGGAGGGCCTTTCTTCAGGGCAAGGGCACTTAAAAATATCTGTCAGCTTTGTCTTTAAAATCTTTTTATTTACAAGTGACCCCTGACTTCAGTCTTAATTGGTTCCTGAGTCTTTCCCCTTGAGATGGGCCTGTCCACAAGCCCTGATTTCCTGCAGCCTGTGTTAAATGGAAAGCTTATGTTCTGTGGTGGCCTTCCTTTCCTGGACCCCTATTTCGTAATATTAATGACTGATAAAAACAGTGTCTGGGGCCAGAGCAGTAGTATGGTGAGTAGAGCATTTGCTTTGCACATGGTCAGCAGCCCGGGTTTGACTCCGGCATCTGACACCGAGTATCAGTGATTTCTGAGTGCAGAGCCAGGAGTAAGCCCTGAGCAGCCCTGGGTGTGCTCACGAAACAAACACCAACAAAGGACCAATGTGGATGTAAAGTAGATGGAAGTTACGGAGGCAATTTGCATTTTTTTTAATTTTTATTAGCGAAACACCATGAGATACAGTTGTAGATTTACAATTTTTTGTGCTTGGGCTGGAGTTATAGCACAGCGGTAGGGCGTTTGCCTTACAAGCAGCCAACACGGCCAACTTGAGTTCGATTCCTCCGCCCCTCTTGGAGAGCCCGGCAAGCTACCGAGAGTATCTCGCCCACACGGCAAAGCCTGCAAGCTACCCGTGAGGTATTCGATATGCCAAACACAGTAACAATAAGTCTCATGATGAAGACGTTACTGGGCCCGCTTGAGCAAATCGATGAACAACGGGAGGACCATGGACCGACCGTGGGTTTCGATTATACAATGATCAAATACCCATCCCTCCACCAGTGCCCATTTTCCACCACCATGGATAATATCCCTCCCACCCCCATCCCCCCATCCCCCCTGTCTCTGTGGCAGGGCAATCCCCTGTGTTCTCTCTCTCCTTTTGGGTGTTGTGGTCTGCAAAAGAGGCATTGAGTGGCAAACATGTTCGGTCCATAGTCTACTTTCGACATGCATCTCCCCTCCTGGGAGGATCCTCCAAACACCCTTTATTTGGTGCTCCCTTCTCTCTCTGAGCTGCCCTTTCCCCTTAGAGGCCAGCTGGGCACTTTGCATTTTTAAAACAAACATTTACTCCATCTATTTAGACTAAAGCTCTTAAAGAAAGGGCAGGGAACTGCTGCCTGTGTGTCTTCAGTGGGTCCTTTTGCTGTGCAGATAAACTGACAACTCCTTGTGTCGAGCTGGGCTTCCAGTCCCTGCCTGAAAATCTGGTATTTCTTCCTTTGCTTCCAGGACCTTCCCATCCTGGTAGGGGTATGTTCCTTGAGTTCTACTGGGCACGTAGGGTGGCCTGGGAATGCCACTGAGTTTCTGATTTGCTGCTGGTGGCAGGAAGGCCATCACCACGGTGGCACCTTCAGACTCTCGATGCTCCTGAGGGTCTTCCTGGCTGGACTGGAAGTGAAGTGCCAGGTCCCAGCAAGGCTGCAGTGAGGAGGCCCCAAGGGAGAAGGGGTGCCTGGGTCTGGCCTGGCCCCAGCGAGGCCAGCCTGGCCAGCTCACGGACCGTGACTGGGCTGTAATAGTGGCCTGATCGCTATCAGCTGGGTCAGTCTGGGAGAATCAGATAAGACTGGTGGGAATCAGCTGCCTGTCATTAGAAAGATCCGTCACCTCTCGTCTCTGTCTGTGTCTGGAGAACATACACGAAATGCAGATTTGGATGAAAAGACCGTGTTTTGTGTTCGGCCTCATTTCATCCTGGGACCCACCGAACTTTATGTCCGTAAACGCAGGAGGGACATGAAAGGAAGCACCTTGCTTCTCCCATGTGCAAAGACGAGACGCACCCAAGCGTGAAGGAGGTGATAGGAATGTCTCCAAACCTTCTTCCGGTGCTAATTTTTTCCTTCCCGATCTTCCCAGCTCCATATTCTGGTTAGTGCAGTGTCATGGATGGTGATGACAGACTTTAGTGTCTGGCAGTGTATGAGATGTCTCGCTTTCTGGTTGGGGGGGCACAATTAACAATGATGGAGACTGGAGGGGGATGCTACTCTTGACTCGGTGCTCTTGGGTACCATTTCTGGTGGTGTTTTTTTTTTTTTTAGGAAATTTAATTTTTTTTCATTTTATTTTTTTATTAAAAATTTTTTTAATAGTGAGACATCATGAGGTACAGTTGCAGACTTACACATTTTTTGTGCTTGGGTTTCAATTATACAATGATCAAATACCCATCCCTCCACCAGTGCCCATTTCCCACCACAGAGGCAGGGTGGGATGGGGGGGATGGGGGTGGGAGGGATACTGGTGGTGTTTTAGGGACTCTGAGGAACTGAGGATTGAACTTAGGGCTCCCCCGGCAAAGCATGTGCTCTTGTCCTTTGAGTCAACACCCCAGCCTCAAGTTTGTACTTTGTTAAAAAAGAAAAGAAAAAAAGAGAAAAAAAAATCACTGCCTTGGACCCGAGAGTGTATAGGCATTCAGGCTCTTGCCTTGCATGTGACCATGCCCAGTTGAACTTCAGGCCTTGTGTGTGGTCCCCTGAGCACTGCCAGGAGGGATCTCTGAGCACAGAGCTGGGAGTCAGCTGTGAGCACTGCAGGGCCCGGCCCCCAAGCCAGTAAATGACTCAGGTTGAAGGCAGAAGCCACCCCTGGCGTTGTTGGGCTCAGGGGTAGACGGGAGCCACAGTCTGTGGAAGGAAATGGGAGGAGCGGGAGTCCGCCCTGTGGCCCAGTTTCACTGCTGTTTATTGGAGACAGCAGAGACACCCTCTCCCCTCTCCCTCCCCCGCTGCCATGCATTCTGCACACACCTTGGCTCCTTCTCACAGCTGGGACGTCCCTGGCACCCCCAGTCCCGTGGCCCCTCCCTCGCCAGGCTTTCTCAGTGTCATTTCTGGATCCGAGGCCAGTGCAACCGGGTCCTCGAGTTGGAACAGCACAGGGACAAGGCTATGCTCCCAGAGGCCTTAGCTGGGGAGACGGAGCCGGACAGGCAGCAGACGTGCTTCCAAAGCGACCCACAACGCTGAGCTCTCTTGCCATCACCAACGGCATCCGGGACGGGCCTGGCTGGCATCTGCAGACTCAGGGTGCAGGGAGGAGTTGGCACCGCAGGGTCAGTTCTCAGCGATGCCCGGACCGGGCTGGCCATGTGTCCAGGTGCCCTCAGTGGGGCCTCCCTGCCCCGTGCCCCGGCCACTCTCGGGAGGTCACTGGTGGACCTACTGCTGCCCGGAGACCCCCACAGCCAACGCCCCCCCTTTTTGGGAAACATCTGTTTTTGTGGGGGTTGGGATTGCAGAAGGAGTAACCGTGTTTATTCACTCTGCACCAGCTTCCTCTTCCTAGAAAAAGAGGCCGTTCTCTTGGCCTTCATAAAAATAAGTTTTCCTCCTGCACCCCGAGGGAAACGTGAACATAATTGCTGAGAGACTCGAGGCAGTTGACCCGAAAAATCCCGGCTTGCACAGGCCAAGTGAATTACTGTCATGTGTTTCCCTGGAGTGGGTGGAAGCAGAAGTGAGTCTCGGAGAAGCGCTTTCTTACCTGACTTGTTATTTTTTTTATATATATTTTTGAAGTCATACGTGGGCGGGGCGGGGGTTCTGTGCTTGGGAAGGTTTCTGGCTTCATGCTACGGGCCTGCCCTCTGTTGTGCGGGGTGGGGGGAGTCGGTCTCGAACTCCTGCGTGCAGACTTAAGCTCCAACCCATTGAGTTCCCTCCCCTGTCTGATTCCGGACTTCTGTAAGATGCGGTTCCTCTGTTTCTCTAAGAAATTTCAAATATTCCTATCCAGGAGAGAGACTTGCGGTTCTCTCACCGCGGACAGAGGAGGGCCCTGCCCTGAGTCCCTGAAGCATTAAGTTACTTCCTTGTTGTCAAAGGTGTGGGCCTGGTCCTGGGCGTACAGTGGAGGTTTATTCCGCTCCTCAGATGCAGGTCTGGTAGGGATGTGGCTCAGCTGCTTTGCATGTGTGAGGTCCTGGGTTCCATCCCTGGCAACACCTACACACACACACACACACACACACACACACACACACCCCACACATACTCTCACACACACTCACGTACACTCACACACACACACACCCCACACACATACTCTCACACTCACGTACACTCACTCACACACACACACACACACTCACGCACACATACATACATTCACACACACGCACACACACACACAGAACTGAGTCTTGTAGACTTTCTGTTGAGTGAAAGAAGCTGATCTGATTCAGAAGGACAGAGAGAGATTTCAGGGTGATTGCCAGGATTGGGGGAAGGAAAGGGAGTGGGTGCACTTTGGTTCTCCAGGGGTGACGAGTTCAGAGACAGGGGCAACGGGAACCCTAGAACTCAGCTGAGCCACTTACTTCAAAATAGTTGACACGGCCTATTGTTGTGCACTATGGGTATTCTGCCATTTCTTTTATGTGTTGAGTGCCTTCTTTTGGGGGAACAGTCATACTCAAAGACTGCCTACATCCCCCAGAATGCAGGTCAATGAGAGATGGGCCTTTGATATAAGGAGAGAGTCCTACCTTGGTTAGGGGCACTTTGACCCCCAAACTCAAGTGAATCTGAACAGATCGTGAAGAACCACCTGGAAGGTTCTCTCTGTAGTTCCTGCTCCCTTCCCTCCACCCCTGTCAAGCTGGCCTAATGCCTCCCGGCTGGATCCCCCACCCCCACCCCCGGGCAGGGCCTTGGGGTCACTGTGGTCAGTGGCTCCTTGAACTGGCGGTTTTTCTGCTCCATCTCACCTCCTGCCCAGCTCTGGCCGGCGGGCTGTGGTCCCTCGTTGATGTGTCTCCCAGGTACAGCCCACGCCGTCGTCCTTCTGGGACAATAAATTCAGACGGGCCGTGGGCTCGGCCCTTTGACCCCGCGGCCCCAGCCCCGTAAAGCGGGCGTAATGAGTGTTTTGAAGGAGGGTGCGCCTCTGAAGTCGGGAGCTGACGTCGCTAATGCCTGTGTAATTGACGGTTATTAATGCCGCTGGAGCAGCAGGGAGCAGGGAGCAGACAGGCCTTCCAGCCTTCTCCAGGGCGCCCCAGCATTTGTGGGTAGCTTTCGCCCGCCCCTGCGGCCTGGGCTTGGAGTTTGGGAGTTTGGGGAGGAGGCCGGGAGCAGCTGGGCAGCAGGACAGCCCCCTAGGTGGGTGCTGACGGATAGGAACTCAGGGCTCAGGGGGTCCGAATACCTGCCCGCTCACTTTCCTCGCCCAGCTGAGCCTCCTGCAGTTCCTCCTTCTACCCAGAACACATCGGGCCTGACTCTGTTTTGTGATTTAGTTGTTTATTGCAGAGGATTTGGACCACACCTCGTAATGCTCAGGGGCTGTGCCTGCCTCTGCCCGGGGATCACGCCTGGGGGTGCGCCTAGGACCGACCACACGGGGTGCCAGGGCTTGAATCTAGGTCAGCTGCATGCCAGCCAAGTGCCATCGCCTGTGTCGTGTCTTTCCTTGACTGCTTTCATGGAAACCTTTATGCCACATTTCCTCCTTCATTCTGAGTCTTGGGTGCCTCCCAACTGGTGCTGGGGAGGTCCAGGGGCCCACCATGATCCTTGGCCAGCCAGGCTGACGGTTAGGCTCAAGGGTCTGAGAAGGTGGTGCTGCTGGGACCCTGCGGGGCCAGGGAACTCGAGGGCCACCCCCAGGATGTGTGGGGGTCATCATTCAGGATAGCACCCGAATGCCAGGGGAGGGGCGTGAGAGCCTGGCGCTTCTGGGAGTTGAACTTAGGATGAGCACACAGGGAGGCCAGGCCTGCGCCCTAACTACTGGACTACCTCCTGGCCCTCTTCACATGTCAATTAAAGTTCTTCCTGGAGACATGCTAGTTTACAGACCTGCGGAGTCTTCCAGCTGGAGCGGTCTACCTGGACATCTGCTTCAGGACCCCCCAGAGAGCCCCGTCTCCAGCACCCCATCTCATAGGCCCCTTCTCCCTGCATGGCCCGCCCCCGCTCCTTCCCCGCTGTCCAGCCCCGTGGTTCTGGCATCGGGATGAAGGGTTTGCTTTGTTCGTTCATTCCAAGTGTTGTCCGCTGTTGTCTTTTTCTCCCCTGACTTCCTTCACTCCACACCCTCCCCTCAGTCTTTCCCCGTCGTCACCAGAGGTAGTTCATCTTTTCTGATCACTGGGCAACAGTGACCCATTGTGTGTCTGTTCCACGGCTTCTTTCTTCTCTCGTCTGTCATTGGGTCCTTGGGTGGAGTCCAGAGCTTGGCTCTTGTGAGCGGCACCGAGGGGAACACAGATGTTTGTCTGTCTTCTGGCACTCGTGTTCTCGAGCTTGTGGGTGAGCGCCAAGCCGTGGGGCTGTTGGGGCCGACAGTGGACCCATGCTAGGATTTTGAGGGTTATCCAGCTTTCCCAGAGGGTGTCACCTAGTTGACATCCCCCCACCCCTGCAGAAGTGAATGCAGGGCCCTTTCTCCACCCCTCTGTTAGCCCGGAGTGGGTCTTGTTTTGTCAGTAATAACCATCCTAATTGATGCGAGGTGGTGTTCCTTGGAATTTGATGACGTTTCCCTAATTGTGGCTATGAACACCTTATCTTATCGGTTGCTAGCTGTAGCTGTGTATCTTCTTGTCCCAGATTAAAAATATATGTACTTTTATTGCCGTAGTTCAGCTCACATGTTTACAGTGGTGTTCATGTTTTTTGTTTCTTTCTGAGATTTGGGCCACACCCAGCAGTGTAATGGGGACCTGGGGTGGGGCTGGGAGTTGAACTGCGGTTACCTGTGTGCAAGACAAGATGCACTCCTATCTCTCCATCCCTGTCCCGGTTTGTTACACTTGTCTTTTCTTTATTATTGATCGTTCTCACCTGTCCCTGTTAAAAGTTGCCTAGTCCTCGATGGTCACGTTCATGTCTAGCCTTGGTATGGGGGGACTCTGTAGAAAGAGTCAGCTATTAGGGGGAGGAAGCGGAACGGACTCTTCCAGCTGGTGGACCAGGAGCGGAGGAGTTGGGGAGAGCTGTCTCGTCTGGTGTGTGAGGCATTCTTGGGTGGAAAAGTGGTTTGGCTTCTCAGCAAGGGGCTCAGGACAGTTGACAGCCACAGTCTGGTCTGTGGGTGCAAAAGCTTGAAATACTTGAAAAGCTTGAAAATCACTGAGTTCGTTCGAAAGCCTTGAGAACTCTGCGGTAATTACACTCCAGACCCCGTTAGTGCAGTTGTGTTTCAGACTTCTGCTTTTTGTTTTTGTTTGTTCGGGCCACATCCAGTGGTGCTCAGGGGTTACTCCTGGCTTTATGCTCAGGGGTAACTCCTGGTGGTGCTCGTTTGGGATGCTGGGGGCCAAACCTGGGTCTGCTATGTGCGAGGCAAGTGCCTTACCACCTTAACTCTCCGTGCATCTCTCTCTGGCGCCTACGTTCGACAACATTTTCATGGCCCATGACAAAAAGAGTCCGCTGTAATGTTCACGCATGCGTATCTCCCTCACATTTCTTTCTGTAACCATAAAAGTGACTCCTAGTCTATTAAAAGTCTGTTTTTTTTACGTGCATGTATTTAATTTAGATAAATGTCTACTGGATATTCATTATTGATGGACCTTCACTATGAAGAAAAGCCAGGCTGGTAATGGAGGAAGTTCGTTGGGACCATTTCAATTCGTCTTCACGTTTGTTAATTAGACTTTATGCATTGGGCATCAAGCATTTCCTACAGACGGTGCCTTTGGGGCATCCCTCCTGGGCACATTCCCAGAGAGGCCACGTTGTGCCCAGCTGAAGTTCGGAAGATGCCTCCATGAAAGTCCATGGGCCGTCTGGCTGGAGGGAGCTTTCAGGAATGCTCGATCCTGGGCCTCTGCCATCTCAGCACCAGCCTGTTTGTTTCCATTTCTCTGCGTTGGCATCTCCGGTATCTGCTTTGTCTGAGCTTGGCACTCCCCTTGCTTCCTGGGGAAGGGGTGGTGGGGGCAGGTATTGTGCAGTCTGCGTTTTTTTTTTTTTAATCACGATAATGTGTGCGTGAGCATGCCAAGAATGGGTGCTACCTGTGGAGACTTTATTTTGGTAAAAGTCTTTGCAACCTTCTTGCGGGCGTAGCAGTCTTTTTTGCTGGGGTGTCGTAGGCGGGGAATGGATGCCCCTCTCTCTTTTGCCCGGAATGTGAATTGCCTCCGCCTAATCTTACAGCTTCGATTCCTCTGCCCCTCTCGGAGAGCCCGGCAAGCTACCGAGAGTATCTCGCCTGCACGGCAGAGCCTGGCAAGCTCCCCGTGACGTATTCGATATGCCAGACACAGTAACAACAAAGTCTCCAGTGGAGACGTTACTGGGCCCGCTCGAGCAAATCGATGATCAACGGGAGGGCCTTTACCTTTTAATCTTACAGCAGCAATGATGAGCCTGGGCACAGAGCGCGGGATTCCCACCGTCGTCGTGCTTGCCACGGTTCCTCTTGCACTTGGTTCATGTCCTTGCAGAGGAAGGGGCCACACAGCCAGCGAGGGCACTCGCTTTGTATGTGGCCGACCCCGTGGTCAGTTCCTGGCTCTCTCTCCATATGGTCCCCTGAGCCCCATCCGATGCAGAACCTTAGAGAGGAAAGTTCTTTGTCCACTTTGCTCTCCAATCTGGCTTCGTTTGAGGTTGTCCTTCTGATTAGGAATGAAAGAAACCTGCGGGCGATCAGCACCTGGCCAGATGCATTCGTAGATGCACAGTTATCATGGCGGCCTGTCAGGAGGCTAGTTCACATGCCCTTTCAGACGCCTCTTGTCCCATTCGATTGCAGACTTGGGGTTCTCCCCCGCCAATCGCGATCCCCGCCCTCCTCCAGCTTCCCTCTGTCCTAATCTCCACTTAACACGCTTATGCTCGTCCTGCAAACATGTGTCTCTCTGCTTTTTTCTCTGCCCACTCTGCTCTAGCGTTTGTGCTTTCTCTCGTAAGTCTGGAAGGACCTCGGGCTGCTCCCTGGGGCCCTAGGGCCCTGAATTTTGCAGCTGTCTGTACCACAATCTCCCTGGGTGATGGTGCCGAGTTCCACGGGGCGGCGGCAGGATTCGTTCTCAGTCTTCACGGTGCCCCATGTCGTTCTTTGTCTTGAGTAAATGAAGGGATGTCGAGGTGGTGTTTCCCCACTGGAATTTGGGCAGGCCAGATTTCCAAAACCCATGTTTTATTAGAGGGAAGCTCGTGGGGCAGTTATCGTCTGGTTTGTTCGGCTTTAGGAAGCAATTGTATATTCAGGACAGTGGCTTGTCAGGGGAAGTGGGCATTGAATCGCACAGGTGGGTGGGAGAACATGGCTCTCCATCAGGGCCCGGGGTGCAGGCTGGCCATCCTCAGCCCCTGAGCTGGCGGCCTTTTCGCCGGGGACACACCCTTCGTGGCTAAGCCCAGGCCAGCTGTCCCCTCCCGGCTCCACTGGCCCTTCCAGCCAAGTATTCGTGGTATCCGCTTTGAGAAGGAGGTTAAAGCTTTTAACTCTCCCCTGCCTGGCCTGGGTTTCAGAAATACTACAGGAAAACTGTGGACCCTAGAAGTCCAGCTGGGAACATTTGGGTGGCTTCCAGAAGCCCCGTTCTCCCTCAGGGATGCTTTTCGGTTTTGGTCGGAGCAGGGAACGACATCTGCATTTCGTTCTAGGTTCTTCAGTTTCTCTGCGTCTCAGACTGACTGACGGGTGAACTCACAGATTCAAGAACAGGTCCCGATGAGGGCGTGTCAATGGACTGACCCAGGGTGTGAAAAAGCCAGAGGTCCCCTCGACCCCCACTCAATATTGGGGAGGAGCGTCCCAGAGATAAATCATTGATTTTTATTATTTTGTCTGGGGCCCACACCTAATGGTGCTCAGAGATTTCTTGCGGTCCTGTGCTTGGAGATCACCCCTGAGGACCCCTGGGGGACCCTGCCTGAGCATGGCCACCTGGAGGGGCCTGGAGGGGACAGGGCCATCCCCAGGGTCTGCTGGGCTTTCAGCCCTGCCCGTACTGCATGCATGGTTGCG
Source organism: Sorex fumeus (assembly GCF_029834395.1). NCBI lineage: Eukaryota > Metazoa > Chordata > Mammalia > Eulipotyphla > Soricidae > Sorex > Sorex fumeus. The sequence goes on from NW_026606110.1 coordinate 268,002, forward strand.
CAGGCCGCTGTGGGCAGCCCCGAAGCCTTGGCTGGACTCCCTCGTGCCTCGAATCTCCCCACTCCGGGAGGCCCTTCCTCCCTTAGGGCTGAGCTCACCAGGTAAAGCTTGGGGTCCTTAGCAGACACTAGGGGAGCTTCAGGAGCTACGCTTCGGGGTGAGTCAGAGAGTAAACGTGGACGGGAGGCCTGACTGTGACTCAGACTCTCCCATAAACTCGGGGATCACCTCCCCACCAACATGCTCAAAACAGGCTATTTGTGGAAGGAGTCGCCAGCCAGGAGCCTGTGGGATATGACGGTGTTTGCCAGCCCCGGAGGACGGGAGGGGGCGTAGGCGATGCCTCCTGGCACACACCCTCGGGCCGCACCTGTGGTCTTCCCGGGATGCTCTTGGGAGCAGCTTGCAAAGGCATCCTGGAGGTTTGCTCACCCACCTGTCCTGTAGGTGTGGTTGACTCGGACAGCCCCAGTGATTGAGATCTTTGCCCCGTTCCAAACCTGGAGGGTCGACGATGGGGCAGGTTCTAGGAATCACCAAAGTTCTGGACTGTGATGAGGAAGCGGATTCTTCACAGAGAAACCGCCAGTCCTCAGCCAGCAGTGAGCACGGTCCCCCCGGCCCAGGGCCATCTGTGTTTTACCACCCCCTGCCCCCACCACTGCTCTGGGGCACCTGTTTTTCTTCTGGAGGAAAGGCATTTTTATTTTTATTTATTTATTTTTTGACTTTTTTTTGGGGTCACACCCAGCAATGCTCAGGGGTGACTCCTGGCTCTGCACTCAGGAATTACTCCTGGCGGTGCTTGGGGGACCATATGGGATGCCGGGGATCGAACCCAGGTCTGCCACGTGCAAGGCAAACGCCCTACCCGCTGTGCTATTGCTCCGGCCCCAGGCATTTTTATTTTTATGTTTTTATGTTTATTAAATTGTCACTATGTGATCGTACAGTCAGCCCAGACTTCCGGAATTCTTGGTTTCCTCCATGAAATTTGTGTACTGGAAAAGACTGTTGTCAACCCAGCAACCAGGTAAAAAGGTAAAGGTAAAGGCCCTCCCGTTGATCGTCGATTTGCTCGAGCGGGCCCAGTAACGTCTCCATTGGAGACTTTGTTGTTACTGTGTCTGGCATATCGAATACTCTCGGTAGCTTGCCGGGCTCTCCGAGAGGGGCGGAGGAATCGAACTCGGGTCGGCCATGTTGGCTGCGTGCAAGGCAAACGCCCTACCGCTGTGCTATTGCTCCAGCCCATCACTTTAAAAAAAGGTAAAGGTAAAAGGTAAAGGCCCTCCCGTTGATCGTCGATTTGCTCGAGCGGGCCCAGTAACGTCTCCATTGGAGACTTTGTTGTTACTGTGTCTGGCATATCGAATACTCTCGGTAGCTTGCCCAGGAATAACTCTAAAATTGAAATAAGTGCTTCAAGGAGAAGCAGCAGACAGAGGCTTCTCCGCGGCGGGGAATGAAGGTCCTCCTTCCTCCCCAGACAAAGCGCGTGTTTCAGCTGAATGAGTAGCCATGGACCTGAGAAAGGGTCTGGCCGAGGGAAGACGAAAATCAAATCTCCTTTCTCTGTTGCAGTACCGGCAAACACATTATGTCTTAGACTAGAAGTTGGGTGTTGGAGCAGGCAAAACTTAGATAACGTCTGAAGAGAACAAAACAGCTTGATGCCGGCAGGTCTATTCAGGACCGAGCCGAGAGCAGAATTGGACCGGTGGTGTCTGTGGACCGGTGGTGTTCCTGGGCTGAGCCTTCAGTCTGGTGTCCGGCTTTTTTCTTTCTTTCTTTCTCTCTTTCTTTCTTTCTTTCTTTCTTTCTTTCTTTCTTTCTTTTTTTTTTGCTTTTAACATACAGTTTATTCATTTTTTAGCATATTCACAGAGTGATGCTTTGTCACTATTTAATTTCTCCCTTCCCTTTTTTAAAAAATAATGTTTTATTAGTGAAACACCATGAGGAGACCGAACAGGATTTTTTTTTCGTTTAACCTTACTGAATCTTTATTTCCCCCGCCCTCCCCTTAGGTTTTTTTTTTTTTCTATCACCGTGAGCTACATTTACAAAGCTTTTATGTTTGAGTTTCAGTCATCCCTCCAACAGTGCACATTCTCCGAGGTCATTGTCCCCAGTATACCCCCCTTTCTGCCCCTCCCCCCGCCTCCATGACAGACCATTTCCCCCATACTCTCTCTCTCTCTCTCTCTCTCTCTCTCTCTCTACTTTGGGGCATTATGATTTGCAATATAGATACAGAGAGGCTATCATGTTTGGTCCTTGATCTACTTTCAGCGCAATCTCCCATTCCAAGTGATCCCTCCAACCATCATTGACTTAGTGATCCCTTCTCTCTCCCAGCTGCCTTCTCCCCCAGCTATGAGGCAGGCTGCCAACTATGGGGCAATATTTCTGGCCCTTGTGTCTACTGTCCTGGGGTGTCAGTCTCATATTATGTGATTTTGTATTCCACAAACGAGTGCAGTCCTCCTGTGTCTGTCCCTCTCTTTCTGTGGTGTCCAGCTTTAATGGCAGCGATCTGCTTTGCAAATGATTCGAGGCCGACTCAGAAAAGGCCCTTGGACATTCTGGATGTGGGTCAGTGGCTAAGCAGGACAACGGAAGTCAAAAGCTCTGACCCCCACATGGGGTGTGCAATGGAACTGTTTAGAACATTCTAGACATCTGTGTGCCCGGGATGTAGCACCCACTTCCATGGGTGTGGATGGCCTATTCTGTGCTGCTGCCTCATCTTGCCATCCCCATGCGTAGAACACACGTGTGTGCTGACCTTTTCATGCACAGACAAAGGCCAGAAACGTGTTTCCAGGTGGGGCGGGCAGGATCCAGGGATGCCGATGTTTAAACGGCTCCCTCAGATGAGGTGAGACAGTGCAGCCCGGATACTAGGACACTTGACGACAATCGGGTGGTTCCCAGAATTTTCCAAGACTTCCGTGCAGAGCATTTCCCCCACGACGGGAGATGGGGGGTTGGAGGAAACAACCTTGAACTGTGTGTCTTCCTGGGCTGCACCTCTGACCCTTGGGTGTGAGCCCCATCCCCTGCCCCTCTGCACTGACAGCTGCGTGACTGAGAGCCCCCTGTAGGCAGGGGTGAATGACCGTGCTCTCTCCGTGGCTTGTTGCCCCGCATAGGCAGGGGTGAATGACCGTGCTCTCTGCATGGCCCGTTGCCCCCCGTAGCAAGGGTGAATGACCATGGTCTTCTTGAGAGATCCTCGGTGTGGAACTCCCCAACAGAGCCAATGGCAGCCCCGTGGGCTGGAGGGGTGAGGCGCTGGGGGCAGTGGCAGCACAGTGGGGAGGGGCCCATCCTGTGTGGGACCCAGGGGTGGGAGAGGACAGGGCCCTACAGGGAGTCTCTGTTCATTGGCATTCCCTAGGTGCCTCTCATCCACCCTGGTCTCTCCCAAGGATTAGATATGACTCCATTATTATTATTATTATTATTATTATTATTATTATTATTATTATTGTGGGGAGGTCGGAGTTCTCCCAAGCTGTGCTCAGGAAGCCCAGAGTACAGGGACTCCTGAGCATTGCTCCTTGACGGACACAGCCAGTGTTGCTCAGGGGCCAGCCAGGTATGTGACATGGATTGAGCCGGGCCGGGCGCATAGAGGAATCTCAGCCGACCCCTCTGGGGCAGGTGGGTACTGTAAGAAGCTCACCCCACCTCGCCTCAGCCTCCCCTCCAGGTGCACGCTCTTTCTGGGGGCGTCTTGGGGATTCCTGCTGGACCTGCTGGGGGCCTGGCTCGATCCTATGAGAGGGGATCGTACCCAGAGTCTCTGCAAGGGCGACCCCAGAGACAGCCCCTTCCTACACGGCCTCGTTCCAGAACCTTCTCCCCACCCGCCCCTGCCTGGCCTGGGGTGCCAAAGTGCTGGGTGTTCATTTCCTTTTTCTCAGAACAGGCCTTCGGAGATTGCTTCTCCTCCTCCCTGGCATCTTCCCCCCCACTTCCTCCTTCCTTTTCTCTTGAGTAAGGCCAGCTTTGTTGGTGTTTGCGTGTGGGGAGCAGGGCGTGTGTCCCAGCGTCAGGCCCCGGGTTGGCGGGGAGGCAAGCCAGTGTCTGGTGTGTCTCGTGGTCGGGGGAGAAGCACAAACCACCTTCTTCCAGGAACTCGGCTGCACATGGGCGGGGGGACGGGCTCCCTACCCTGACCCGGAGAGATGCTCAACCGTGAGGTCCAGGACACTCAGCACGCGTGCCTGCTCCGCTCCGCTGTACCGCTGGGATCTGGGCCAGGCCCCAAGCGCCTTCTCCCCCTCCTCCGTTGGGTGCCTTTAAGGGTCTTGATTTACATTCCCTGCTGTCAATCAATCTGGCGGATTTGGGCTTTAGACTTGAGGAAGGTGAAGGGACAGGCAGCTCCGTGGGGGGGTGGGGGGGGTGCGAGAGGCGTCCCAGTCAGCTCAGCCTGTGCTGTGTGGCCACTGATGTGCTGTCCTTTTAGTTATTTATTTATTTATGTGATTTTTTTACATTTCAACGTTCCCACGCCTATCCCTCCACCAGTGTATGTTCCCCAGCACCAGTGTCCCCAGGATCCCTCCCCTCACCCCCCACCCTCAGCCTGCTTTTCTTCTCCCTCTCTGCCTCCCTCCCTTCATTCCATCTCCCTCCCCCTCCCTCTCCCCCCACCCCATTTGAACATTGTGATTTGCAATACAGACACCGAGAGGTTATCAGGAACATCCCTGACCTACCTTTATTTATTTATTTATTTATTCATTCATTTGTTTATTTTGGTTTTTGGGTCACACCCGGCAATGCACAGGGGCTATTCCTGGCTCATGCACTCAGGAATCACTCCTGGCGGTGCTCAGGGGACCCTCTGGGATGCTGGGAATCGAACCCTGGTCGGCCGTGTGCAAGGCAAACGCCCTACCCGCTGTGCTATCACTCCAGCCCCCCTTACCTACTTTTAACACTCAGTTCTTGTCCGGTATGACCATTTCCAGCTATTATAGTCATACAGGTCCCTCTCTATCTTACCTACCTTCCGCTCCTCACACTTCTGGTAGATTCCAAACATAGACCAGTCTTCCTCGCCCCTGTTTCCCCTGACTTTAGATATTTGTCTCCTACTATTTAAAAAATTTTTTTAAATTATATGTCGCAAATGAATGCAGTCATTTTATATCTGTCTTTCTTCTTCCGACTCATGTCACTCACATGCTGTCTTTTGAAAATATTGGGGTGCCAGAGAGACAACACAGGTGCTTGCCTTGCATGTGGCCAACCCCAATTCAGTCCTGGACACTGCCTAGGTCCCTCGAGTCTGCCAGGAATGATGCCTGAACACAGAGCCAGGAGCAAGCCCTGAGCACCACTGGGGGTGACCACGGAACAAGAGTAATACCAATGGAGAGGTCGGGGGTAGTTTACCTGTGAGGGCACCTGTCTAGCAGGCATCCAACCTGAGCTCTCTTAGGGCACACAGTTCCCCCAGACACGGCTGGTGCCATCCCGAGGCCCCAACAGTATGGCCGGGGCACCCCTGCACACCCCCAGCAGCACGGGGTAGGGGAGGCCCCCGTACCTCAGCCCTGAGCAGTGTCCCAGCATCCTGCTCTGTTTTGGGACTAGGGGTCCAGCTGGCTGAGAATTGTTGTGGGGGGGGGGGGGTGGCGGCTGTAAACTGCTTGGGAGACACCTCCTCAGCCCATAAATGAAAATACTGATGCATTCCTCTGTCTGCCTGGGGACTGCCGGGTCGGGGGGTTCTGCGCCATGTTTCTCTAAAGTCTAGATTTTATGCTGACACTCTTTTGGAAGCGTTCCCCTTTGATGCTGTCTTCATGTGCGTTCCAGGCCCGAAGGGATGCAGGTCTGTTTGCAGGTTCTGGTCCTGAATGTACAGCACGTCATCGATGGCAATTTTCTACAGTCGGGAAAGCCCTCGCGATTCTTGTTTCTGCTGCCGTTCAGACGGATGCGTCCCCCCTCCTTGGGGGTTGGGGGGCTTGGTTCATTTCTCAGGGAATGTGGTGCCCCCTCCCCCCAGGTCAGAGGACCTTATGAAGAAATTCCTCTGGGCCTGTGAGCATCTGGCCTTCCTAAGGAGTAATGTTTCTCCAAGTCGAACTGCTAATAGGAGTCTTCTGGCGGTGAAAGAGAAAGAATTGTAGGTATTTCAGGAATTCCCGAGGAGGGGCTGTGTAGTAATCTGAGGGATGAAAAGAAAGCAATTTCAGGCGGTGGGTTCTATGGGATACACATTTCCAGTTGTTAAAAAATAAAGAAAAAGATCACAGAAAGTCTCACACACTTCTTCGGGTTGCCAAATGCTCTTTTACACCCAGGGAGAAATTGCTAGAAGGCGGCAAGTCAATTTCATTTGGTAAATAGTTGAAAGAGAGAGGTTTTGGTCGGACAGCCCTTCAAAATAGATTCAGTTCCTGGGAGCCAGGCTTTCTGTGGGCCCTGATTTCAGAAAATATTCATCACAGGCGTTTGGCTTGGGTGACTGTTACACACGTTTACTCTCTGCACGGGTTATAGGCAGGAATGTACTTCTAGAAGGGTGTTTGCTGTTTTTATTATTTTGACTATTAAGGCGTTTCGCAGACACCAACAGCAGATCGTAAGCAGTAAGTGAGCCCGTACACATCAGGCTCCTTAAGAGAGAAAGCGCCTCGGTAGCAGTGATGTTTCCTGGCCCGCTGAGCCGTGACTGCCTTGCCTTTCATGGCCTAATGCTTTCTCTCAGGAAGATGTTCCCCCGTCACACTGCACACCTCACATCTGACACGGTTGCCAAAGCCCATGGTGAAGCAGCTCCACAGCCTTCCCCTGGCTGGCCCTCGGGTGCTCTGCTTGTGCTTGCGTGTCCCTGAGGGGGACCTTTGCCCAGACTGTGGCCCGGCCACTGTGCCTTGGAGCTGGAGCTGGGCCTCATTCAGAGCTCTCTGGTCTTTCCACGGTGCCCACAAGTCCTACTGTTCGTCCTCTGCCCCTGTTCCAGGTAGGGGGCGCTCCTGCCTCCACTCTATTTTTCTTTCTTTTTTAAAATATTATTTATTTATTTTTATTGAATCCCCGTGAGAGACACAGTTACGAAGCTGTTCATGATTGGGTTTCAGCCATACGATGATCCAACACCCATCCCTCCACCAGTGTCCATTTCCCACCACCAATGTCCACAGTTTCCCTCCTGCCAAGCCTCCCAGCCTGCCTCTATGGCGAACACTTTCCTTTTCTCTCTGTCTCTGTCTGTCTCTGTCTGTCTGTCTCTGTCTGTCTGTCTCTGTCTGTTTCTGTCTCCTCTCTCTCTCTCTTTCTCTCTCTCTCTCTCTCTCTCTCTCTCTCTCTCTCTCTCTCTCTCTCTCTCTCTCTCTCCCTCCCTCCCCCCGTTTGGGTATTGTGGTTTGCAATACAGGTACTGAGAGGTCATCCTGCTTGTTCCTCTCCCTCCTTTCAGCATGCAGTTCTTCTCCAGAGTGATCATTTCTACCCGTCTTTGTCATAGTGGTCCCTTCTCCCCCCCGACTGCCCTGTCCCCCCAGCCCAGCCCAGCCCAGCCCTTACAGCCTTCGCTCATGAGCCTTGCTTTGTTTCCTGCAAGAACTCGTGTGCGTGGGCCTCTGCCCACCCTCACCCCTGCTTCCCGCCTCTCCAGCCTGTCCAGTCTCTGGGCCTCTCAAGCAGATCCCTGTGGCTGACCCCTGCGTGCCTCTGTGCACCACTCCCGTGGCCTGGGGGGCCGTCTCCTCTCGATGGCCTCCCACAGAGACCAGGTCCCATGAGGGTGGGAACTTGGAAGCTCATTTTGCCCCTTCTGTTGTAAAAGGGCCGAGGAGGTCTGCGTGACAGTGACCGTGGGAGGGGCAGGCCTGCTCAGGGGCCCTCGAAGAGGAAGACTAGAAGCTGCGTGGGGAAGAAGGGCGCAGATGGAGGGGCGGGAGAGGACTCCTTCACTGGGCGGGGGCCCATGGAGGACTTCTGGGAAGTGCCTTTCTCAGAGGGGAGACGTCAAGTGGGAGGGCAGGGTGAGCCGTGCACTGTGGTACAACCAGGCAGGTGGGCAGTTTCTGACAGCCTGCCAGTGGGGACGTCGAGGCATCAGGAAAACAGGAAGTTTGAAAAACTTCACAATTTGCACTCATAGTTTTGGATCGCGGGGTCGTCACACAGAAGCAGTCTCACGTGTCTGGATAAATGGGTGATGAGTGGGAGGAGCGATGGATGCTGGATCGATTGAGAAGTAGATGGGTGGAGAGAGGGATGCCTCAAGGGAGGGATGGTGGGGGAGGAGGGATGCCTAGAGGGAGGGGTGTGGGGGAGGGTGCACAGGGGTAGATAATGGACAGACAGTGGGAGATAGTGGGATTCCTAGTGGGTGATGGCTGGGTAGGAGAGACGGATGGATAGAGGGAAGTAAGAGGGGCGGATGATGGATGGATGGATGGATGGATGGATGGATGGATGGATGGATGGAGGGATGGAGGGAAACGGATTACACTGGCCTTGTCTCTTCTCCTTTCTCAGACCACCAGGGCCTTTCACTTTGGAGAGGGCACACCTGGCCATGCTCGGGGGTCACTCCTGGTTCTGCACTCGGGAGTCACTGTTGATGGTGGGGATCACATGGGGGTCAGCTGTGTGCAAGACCCACGCCCTCCCCACTGAACTGTCTCTCCAGCACCCCCCACCCATGCTGACTTTGTAAGCATCCCATAACTGGGTTGGCGATGGCAGCTGGCTGGGTTCGAACAAATCAGGATCCTTTGTTCTGTGTAGTTGCCATCCCGGTCTTTTAACCAGTAGTTTTCCTGGGTAGACAGCAGGGCTGGGTGTGCTTTAAGGTGATTGTCTTCTCAACGTCTCATTCCTCCACTTTATCATTTCTTCCTGTTTGCAGAGAAGAGAGGGTGATTCAGGTGGCTGCAGAGAGCACTCAGAGAATCGATGTAGGTATTTGTTTAGGGGAACTGCAGGAACATTTAAATAGAAATGCATGCCACTGGTGGAATTTAATAAAGTAAGCTAGACTTAAATCTTTTCCCTTTGGCGTATAATAAATTTTTTACGGTCTTGGAGGTTTTCAGAAAACGAGGCCACTTCTCAATTACTCCTGACAAAACTTACTCTTCAGATTTAATAGTATTTTCTGCACCAGCCTCCCGCCTTTGTTCATCCCTCCAACTCCTTTTATTGTCCCCTGAATGTTGAGGCACCCATTCAAGTCGGCATACTTAAAATCTTTGCCAGCTGCGGACAAGCATTGAGATAGTGTAAATTTTCTCTTGCTCTAAGAATAGTTTATTTCCAGCACCAGTGATAAAAAAAAAATAGTCAAACTCAGTGAAAGCAAACCCTCTCCACTTCTCCTGGAGCCTGGTGGTTCAAATGAAGTTGGTTTGGAATCGGATTCTCAGAATATCACACGTCTGCAGTATGCATACGTTCAAATGTGGTTCACAACACACTGGGAAGTTAACCTTGACCCAGAATGGGTATGGTTTCGATTATTCCGCAATGCTCTTTCGGATTGCTAACCATTCTGTTCCCTTCCTTGGGGCTGATCATTTGAGAAGTTAGCTATATGTAAACCAGCTTTATTAAGAAATTGTATTATGTGGAAAAAAATCCCGAACATAAAAAAGTCTCCCCGCCCCCATTGGCTACTCGACAGCCTTTACGCCATGCTCACGTATTATCATTAATTTTAGGATTGTATCACAGAGACCAGCATTGGGTCATGTGACTGATCTTTAGCTGTTCAGACGACAGAAGAAGAGTTCCAGCTCTCCCTCAACCATCTTGTGAACACTTTGATGTTTGCCCCAAACCCAGGAATGCAAGAGCTGTGTCGTATAGCAAGAAGGTGCTGGAACCTAGTTTGGTTGGTTGTTTTCAAGAAGATGCCCAGTACAGTAGAAGTGCTCGCCCTTTAAATATCAGGGCATGTCTGAACTGTGTCTGCGTGCAGGGTACTTTGTAAGGAAAGCACGTAATTGCCACACCTGAGCAGTGAGAGCACTTCTAATTGCATAAAGCCATCGGAGAGAAGGAGCCATATGTTCCGGGCAGTTGAGGAGAGAGAAGTGTGGGGTGCGTGGGGTGTCACTGAGCCACGGGGTTCTGACATGCTTTTCGGATGGGTCGGGATGGGGGAAGCAAAATCTTTGGATTCACTTGGGCACATCCAGAGCTGCACCCAGCGGTGGTTGGGGGACCATGGGGTGCCAGGAACTGAACCCGGTTAGCTGTGTGCCAGGCATGTGCCCTGACCATTGTACTATCACCCGCCTCCTGCCCTGACTCCCGGGAGAGGAAAGGGAATGTTGTGATTCTGGCTCTGGATGTGGGGAACGAGCAACATTGCCCTAAAATGGTTGGCAAGCAGTGGTTTTGTAAGACGCAACCGGTGGGTCTTTGTCATAAGTTTGTCTCCTGGGCAGTTCCTTGTATGAGCAACTGTCATTGATGACATCTTTGGTCTGGAGGAAAATATTTGTTTGTTTGCTTTGGGGGTCACACCCAGCAGTGCTCAGGGGTTCCTCCTGGCTCTGCACTCAGGAATTACTCCTGGCGGTGCTTGGAGACCATATGGGATGCCAGGGATTGAACCCGGGTCAGCCGCATGCGAGGCGGATGCCCTCCCTGCTGTGCTCGCTATTGCTCCAACCCCCAATAAAATTGGTTTTTAGAAAAGCGTGGATCCTATCTGCTTTGCGGCCCTTTGGAGATGAAGGGTTGTGGAGGTAAGAGCATTTGAAGTGCTCTGCGCCCTCACCGCTCCACAAGAGGGGTCTGGCTCAGTCATCGAAAGGGGTCAAACGTCCTTCCTTTAGAACGATTGGTGATTGCATGCAGCCGACTTGGGTTCGATCCCCGGCACCTTCTACAGTCTCCCAAGCCTGCCAGGAGTGATCCTTGAGTGCAGAGCCAGGAGTAAGCCCTGAGCACTGTGACCTCCCCCAAACCAAATAAAACAAAAGAGTTGCTGGCAAAAACAAATTTTAAAAATGGTGAACCCTAGGAAAACGCAGAACAGATGTTTGGAAAGAGAGGAACAGGTTTTTATTTTGAAGGCGATGCTTTGATTGGGCCTGTGACCTTTGAGTTGGCTTGTCGTGGGGAAGACTCCTGGGCTGCTCCCAGTAGAGCCCCAGAGGCCCTGCTCAGATGTTATTTTTAGATCCATCGCCCCTGGCGGATCTGACGAAAGCTCTGTACATACCCTGGGTTTTCATCAGGGGAAAACAGAATCAGGTGAAGGCTTTCTTACAAACACACACACACACGCGCACACACACACACACGCACACACCCTTCCTACCCAGGGGATTGAGAAATTGTGGTTTTCATCTAAAAATGAGAAAACCAGGAGCTGGGGGAATGGGGGGGGGGGAGGTGTCCACAATAGGGAGGGCACTTGCCTGGCACATGGGTGACCTGGGTTCTCCCCCTGGCATCACATATAGTCCCCAAGCCCACATATTGTCCCTGGGAGTAATCTCTGAGCACAGAGCCAAGAGTCAGCCCTGAGCACTGCTGGGTGTGACCCCAAAACCAAGGGAAATGAAACACATATATATGTGGGGACTGAAGTTATAGCACAGTTATAGTGTACTTGCCTTACATGCTGGTCACCCGGGTTTGATCCCCAGCATCCCAGTGGTATCCCGGAGCCAGGGAGTAACTTGCTGGGTATGTCCCCAAAACCGAAAAGTAAAATAATAAAATGCCAGAAAAGAGAAATTCGTTCCCGAAGGTTTGCAAGAATGGTCCGCTCGTGTCCAGGAAACGGGCTTTGAGCCCACAGTCCACCGAGACACCCTCTGACTTTGAACCCAGCCCTGGGGTGCCCAAGGTGCCGCCCATGCCGGTGCTGGTCTCCGAGACCTGTTCCCCCAAGGGACGGCGGGTGTGAGGAGCGTCTGGCCGCCGGGGGCCGTTCTTCTTGGAAGCAGCTCCCTGGGGGTCTCTGTGCTGCAGAACCTCAGTGCAAACAAGCCTGGGGTCCCCGAAGGCCCAGGCCAGGGGGAGCAGGCAGGGGCTCTTGAACTTTATCCCTTGGTTCCTTGCAGCCCCCAGCAGGCAGGCCCCGCAGTGTCGGTGATGCTGAGCTGCCCGGAGCTTTTCCTGACCCCTTTGGACGGTTCCCCCTCCAGACTCCGGGGCTCCCTGATCGTCGGTGGGTGACAGGGAGACAGGGCGTGGTCCCCACAGCTCCAGCGTTGATCCCCACCCTCTTTTCGTTTTCCTTTCCTCCACCAGTGTCGCTTCCCTCTGTGAGGTCAAGCCAGCCTCCTTGGGCCCCCGCCCCCTTTGCTTCTCCTTCTCCCTCTCTGCGTTTTCGGCCACTGCACCTGCCTGGTGGGACGTCTGCCTGGGACACCCAGGGGTCAGCCGCAGAGCCTCCTCCTCCCGGCTCATCTCCCGCCCCGATCTTCCTGAAGGGTTCCAGGGAGACATCCGTGGGGCCCGATCTGGACCACAAGTCTCTCTGTCTGGAACCTCAGTGCTCTCTGCCCGGACTCCAGCACTCTCTTCCGTGTGGGTCTTCTAGATACTCGTGGCCAGCATCTCCCCAACCTGCTCTTCTAATGACCTCACTTCCTGTGCCCCCAGAGAGCTCGCCCTGTCCAGTAGAGGTTGGCCTTCCTAGGCTGGCATTCAGTGTCGGCCACTTGCTGACGTGGACCCAGGGGTTTCCAGTATGTCCTCTCATGCTCTTTACTGCTGAGCTAAGCCGAGTGTTTCTCTCCCCCTGACCATCCCCGTTTCCTGGGATGATCTTAAACATTTTACTACTAAGTCTTTGTTTTCTGACCTCTGCGGCAGTTTTTCTCGGATATTCGCAGGCCTCGAAACATCTGGAGGTCTTTCCCAGCCCACAGCTCTGGGCCGCACCCCCCAGAGTTTCTGATTCACCCGTTTGTGTTGTGTCGGCGAGTTTAGAATCCTAACAAGTGCGTGGGCCCTTGTTGGCAGACCTGAAACCCACACAGGCTGCGGGAATCTCTCCGAAGGGGCCTTCCAAGCTTCAGAGTCGCCTATAATAGCTTTGGGTCAGAAGATTATGTGTCCAGGAGACCATCAGTTGTTCTGGTGTCTGGGTTGGAATCTCTGCCCGTTAGTACAAAAACTGTGATTTTTAACTTTAAAAAAAAATTACACTTTGTCCTCAACTCTGCACCAATCGGCCGTTTCTTTGCGTGTCAAAGTAGTGTTGGGTGGCAGCGTCCTCCGTGGTTCTTGCCCGCCACTGGGTGAGGGCACTTGTGGCTTGCTCCTCGCCTGTCCACGCTCTGTCATTTACCGCCCAGCAGTCTCCACAGCCGGCCAGCTGCCAATTACCCACCTCCAGACCTGCTCTGAACGCTGCCCAGCCTGGCTCAGCCCACATTCCAGCGTGTCCCTGTGTGTCCAGGCCCAGCCGAGCTGGGACGCGGTGGCTGGGTAATGACACCCTCTGAAAGACTCAGGCGTCCCCATTTGTCCTGGCGAGATTTTACATTTCAGTCTTATTTTCACATTTCCTTGTCTCGTTTCAAATGGCAGGGTCTCCTGTTGGTGCTGTGTTGGGGCGTGGGACGGCAGCAAGGACTCTGGCTCCCGGCTTGGCCCGCCTTTCGAGTGCCTGAACTATTTTTTTTTAATTAAAAATTTTTTAATAGTGAGACATCATGAGGTACAGTTGCAGACTTACACATTTTTGTGCTTGGGTTTCAATTACACAATGATCAAGTACCCATCCCTCCACCGGTGCCCATTTCCCACCACCACGGATCCCAGTATCCCCCCCACCCCCCACCCCCCCATCCCACCCTGCCTCTGTGGCAGGGCATTCCCTTTTGTTCTCTCTCTCTTATTGGGTGTTGTGATTTGCAAAAGAGGCAATGGGTGACAATCATGTTTGGTCTATAGTCTACTTTCTGCATGCTTCTCCCATCTTGGGAGGATCCTCCCAGCACCTTTATTTGATGTGTGTCTGAACTTTTTTAACTTTGGGCTCAGCATACCGGGGTGCATGTGATAGGCACCTGGAGCTGCAGAGAAGGTGGCGAGTTCTATTAGATGTGGCTCTTTTCTTCTCATCCGGTGGTTCTCTGCTCGTCCTAGTCTTAGTGCTTACATGTAGAGCTTTGGTTCTTGGTTGCTTGTGGCCTTTCCTTGCTAGGAAATAAAGGGCCTTGGATCTAATGTGGTTTCTTTTATGGAGATGTCTGCTAAAGAAGCTTGAAGGCAGGGCTGGGGAGACAGCACAGCGGGGAGGGCATTTGCCTTGCATGTGGCTGACCCAGGTTTGGTCCCTGGCATCCCATGTGGTCCCCTGAGCACAAGTAATCCCTGAGTGCAGAGCCAGGAGTCAGCCCAAAATAAATAGTTTTTCACCCTGTACTGCTGGGCATGGCCTGAAACAAAAACCAACCAAATCATAAAAAGTCATATGTCAAGGAAAGCTACAATGCATGAAACAGGCACGTTAAAGACATGAGGACTTTCTGGTATTTTACTTAGCTTATTATCCATGAAGGTTGTGATCATGAGTTATTATGAATGAATATTATTATGGGTATTATACAACTAATAGCCCGGCAAACTACCGAGAGTATTTAATATGCCAGACACAGTAACAACAAAGTCTCCAATGGAGACGTTACTGGGCCCACTCGAGTAAATCGACGATCAACGGGAGGGCCTTTACCTTTACCTTATAATAATTAATTTCATAATTGATAATATAATTATTTGATAATTTGATAATATTAATACCTTAAGACCATACTTTTGAAATTTATTTTCTTTGGTTAAATGAGCATACTTGCTATTTGTAAAATACCAGTTTTAAGAAAAATTATCAGCGTTTTACCTTGAGGTGAACATTTTGTTATTGCTCTGAATCACACCTGGCTGTGTTCAGAGCTTACGCCTGGCTCAGCATCACTCCTGGCAATGCTCAGGGGGCCCTATGGGGTGCTGGGGATTGAAGCCCGGTTGGTTGTGTGCAAGGCAAAGGCCCTCCCTGTTGTGCTCTGCTCCAGCTCCTGGGGGGGGAGTTTTATTAGAGATTTTTCAGTTCACCGTCCTGCTTCCAGGTGAGTGCAGGAAACACCTGTTGGGCATAGTGATCACTGGCTCCAACTGGAATCTGACTTCCCCTGACTTAGAAGCTATCTCAGCCTCTTATGGGCTCGTCATGAGGAAATCTTTATTGTATTTCTGTGTTGAAAAAGTAAGTTAGGTTGAGTGTTGGCATATTGGGGCTTGGGATCTGCAACCTGAAAATCCCAGCCCATTTTTATGTGGTGCAACCATGGGGAGGCGGGGTGGACATAGGGCTGCCCACCAGCCTCAGGTGCTGCTGTACTCTGTCTCACCACTGTTCTCTGTGGCCCATGTCACCTGTAGGCAGGAAAGATGGTTTTCCCTCGTTGACTCTAGCAAGATCTCAGAGATCAGAGAAATTGGAGACAGGATGAGGTGGTGGTGTTTTCCCTGGGTTTGGGGAGTGAGAGGCCCAGCGAAGAGGCCGGTGAGGATTCAGGGACCCAGAAGAGGCTGAGTTCAAATTCTGAAACAACCGAAATGAGCGGTCATTGGCATCCAGATGATTTCTCCTAGTACTGAGAAACACAGAGGGTAAATCGCTCCCCCCCACCCCAAGACTCAGGATTTAGCTTTCCCTCTCTTCCGTTCTTTTTATTCTGGAGGGGGGGTGTTCAGTCACATCTGATGGTACTCAGGGCTTCTTCCTGGCTCTGCACTCAGGGATTGCTCCTGGCAGGCTAGTGGGACCCTCTAGGGTGCCGGGAATCCAATCCCAGTCATCCAGGTGCAAGGTAAGTGTCCAGCCTGCTTTAGTATTACACCAGCCTCTCTTTCCATTCTTCTATAAGACATAAAGTATGTGTGATCCTGGGAGGATCAGGCATTTGTGAGTTTCATTGCCTGGTGCCCATTATGGGGTTCATTGATCATAAACTGCTCCTAGGGGTGTGAAGAGCAGTCGCCATCCCTGTATGTCAGGAATGAATGGATCATGGTTACCGCCCCCTTTTCCCCCTATGTTGTTATTCCATTCACCAATTCACTCACATTCTCCGAAGCTTGTTAGATGCTTCTCTTCCAGACATGTGGAATTTTAATTTGAAAACCCAGTTCACGTAAGACCATTGGAATTAACTCTGGGAAATTCTTGGATTCAAATGCTCACGACCATAGCTTTGAAATATTTCTTGATTATTTAAGAGCGGTTAATTCATCGTCCTGTTATGGTGTTAGTCAACCTTTAATGGGATTCTACACAGCCGAGGCAGTCAAGGCCATAACTACTTCATCAGAAAGATCAGGACAATTATGAGCATTGTACGTGTAATATTTTCTGGGGGAAATAATGAAATGTGAACCATAACATTTTAATTGGGTAAATTTCAGATGTGTGGGGAATCTTTTTATAATAATTACCATGCTTATTAGTTTTATGTGAAACAAGCGAGCCAACATACATACTATGCTAGAAACACTTTCTGACTGTTACTCATTTAAAAGGTTGGTAGTCTTTAAACAATGTTTTTATCCCAGTCATTCTGACCTTTCAATTTGGGAATCCTGAGCACTTTTTAAAAAACTTTTTGGGGGTCACACCCAGCAGTGTTCAGGGGTGCTCCTGGTTCTGCACTCAGAAATTACTCCTGGCGGTGTTTGGGGGACCATATGGGATGCCTGGGATCGATCTTGGGTGAGCTGTGTACAAGGCAAATGCCCTCCCCGCTGTACTATTATTCCGGTGCCTTCATCTTTATACACTCTAATCCCATTGCTATTATTTATAGGCAGCAAAGGGTGTTTGGGTGTATTTGGTTTTAGTATCCCTTCATTTGCACCATGTGACCACCTCTTGGTAAGATCTCTTGAATGACTCATACCATTTATATCACATCTGATCATATATTTTAAGAATTGTGGGAGCAAAGAGATAGGGAAGAATTCTCCTTTGTCAGATTACCGTTTAAAGAGAAAGTGGTGTCATACAAGTCCTCAGTGTTGGCATGTTCTGCCATGTGTAGCCTGATAGTGAGTTCACAGGAATATCAGTTGTCATGACTCTCTAAAGCTTTCCGAAACATCAAAGCTGTCTCATTCAGTGGTATCTGCGTAGTGAAACAGGAGACCGCTCTGTTGAGGACCTGCTGTGTCCTGTGTGCTTTTAGACTCTCAGAGGCAGTCGGACATGGAATGGCCATCAGGGGCAGTGGGCGATTCACTGCTTCTTCGGTTGAGAGAGCTGTTTGCCCGTTGGACCCCGGGGTGCCACGTTTTGGAAAACCCAAGCTTTTGCCCCTGCTTCTTCACAGAGGCGTAATTACTCTTTATCCCCGGTAATAGAGGGCAGTGATGTGATTGTGGAGTTTTCACATCCGTGTCCTTACAGGAAAATGATGTTTTCCTCACTGTGCCTTCCCTCTTATCTGAGGGAGGAGCCGAGTGCCCCCCCCCCACCCCCTCGTCTGCAGCCCAGCCTGTCTTCCTCAGAAACGTTTAATTGCTCTTGCACCACTTGTGGCGAGAGAACACATCATGTGGGGGTGGGAAGTGGAACGTTAACTATAATGAATAAAATTGTCAGCCAGCCCCAAGAGTTGGCTTCAACAAAAGGAGGGAGCAGCTGGAATGAATTTGTCTCTCGTAATCTCCCTCTAACACAAAGCCCGGTCCTGTTGGTTAAACAACTACCCAGTTGCTAGAATGGCCTTTTTAGTCTTTGGTGAAAGCGCTCTGAAACTCGCACTCTCTGAGCTATGCAGGTAAGGCGACTAGAGGGGGATAGACTTAGTGCCTTGCCTAAGGGGGAGCCCAAAGGTGGGAGTCTTGGTTGGAATTCTTGCATCATAGGTGGAAATAAATACCACAGAGATTGAGTTTCAGCGTCTTTTTCGTGTATCTGCACGTTGGTAGAATGTGAACTGGTTGGCTGTGGAGCGTGGGTCTGTGGAAGGGAGGCCTTGGCATGGCCACCTGGACTCACACCTTGACTGGGCCGCCATTTTGGAGGTGTGGGCCTTGACTCAGAAGGGAAAGAAAGTTCATTCAACACTTGCTGGCTGTTTTCTGTGTTGAGTAGGAGAACTCGGCATCTGTTGGGGTTGGGCAGATAAAATAGAAGTGAGAGACACAGAGAAGAATGGAAAGTCCTTATGGGATCAGGGAGACAGAACGAGCCGTTTTCTGTGAGACATTTCCTATGGCTGGTGCACGGGTAAGAAGGACAGAATGTCCTTTCATCTTACTCCCCCTTCTTCCCTACAGTTCTCATGAGGGTCTTCCCATGACGCTCTCCTTGGACTGCTGTGTGGGTCAAGAGAGCAGAGAACAGCCCGCAGTGACCACTGATCCCTAGGTTAGCACCTACTCTTCCCTTTTCTCTTTCCCTAGCCAGTGCTGTGAGAGAACAAGCTGTGTAGACACAATACCCTGCACTCAGCCATGATGGTAGGACTCGCTCTCAGAAGGCCCATGCAGTGCAATTCATCAAGTGTTTACCCTGTACCCGTCACAGGGAAAAGTGCTCATTGAACTGGTCACTGACTCTCAAAACAGGGGCAATTATTGCTCGTTTTGTAGACTTAGCCCCAGTCAGCTGGATCCACCTTCTCCTACCTTGCTCTTCAACTCTACCTAGCTCACCCCTCCAGGAACGTAGGTGGACTCGTGGATGAGTCCCGTGGAAAGTTATTCCACCAGTGTGGTAGGAGGACCATCCACAGGTGAGGAGAGAGGCCTGGAGCTTGGCCAGGTGCCCCGGAAATGCAGCTGAGTTCACTGGCGTGGCGGACTGATGGGACAGATGCCCAGAGACGTGCATCCAGCCTCCAGAGAACCAGGTTGACACACACTGAGGTGGACCCAAGAGGTGTCACTGCACAGACAGGACCGGGGCTCAGAGAGGCCCCTTGGCCGTGCGTGGCAGAGCTGCCTGGGCCCAGGCTGCAGGCAGCGTTCCTGCGTTCCTGGGAAGGCAGGGAGCTTCAGTCAGCCTTTCCCTTCCACAACATCTGCGCTCCACACCCTGGCTCTAGAAATAGCTGCGTGGAGGCTTCTGCGAACTCAGTTGCCACAGGTGGAAACCCATAACTTGGAAGTTCATTATTGTGTATTATCAAATACATTTAATATCCTAAGGGGATAACACTGAGTTAAGTAAGCCGGATGTAACAGGACGAAGAGTGGAGGAGTTCATATATACACAGAAGAGTTGAATCCCTAGCGGCAGAGAATGGTCACCAGGGGACAGACAGGTCATTCCTGTTGCAAGGGGCAGTTTCCCTCTGGTCTATGAAGAAGTTGTGGAGGCGGATGTTGGTGATGGTTTCACAGCTGTGCTGAACCTAGAATCCCACCTCGCAGAGCGTGTGCTTTGCCACTGAGTTTCACCCCAGCCTTTTCCACGGGCTGTTGGTGATCAAGTCTGACAGCTCCCCCTGCCTCGCTTGAGAGCAGAAACAGCGTCAGACACACAGAAACTTGCCGACAGACTCGACCTTGCCATAGCCGAGATTTCTGATTGACCCCAAGTCGTGGCTTCTGCGGAGAGGCCTGTCGCCCGCTCGGACTCATGTGCTGAAATTTCCAAATTGTGGGGCATAGGGTTCCTTGCAGGGGTTACTAGCCTGTCCCGTGGCTGGTGGAGTGGGGCCAACTGCCTGATTTCAGCCCTTGTGACCATGAAAACTATCACACGTGTCCCCGATCACAGCAAGTCCCCAAGACAGGCCTCGGAACACCGTCTGTTTCTTGAACCTCCGTCTTAGTTGTCTTGGTGTCTGGGGCAGCCCAGAGGGGCAAGCCTCGGATTTTGAGCACCGTTGGAGCATGGATTCCTGAGTGCCCAGAGGCCTATACCACTGGGTGCTCTCTGATCCGTTTCCTCTTCCCGGCTGGCATACGGACAGGAAGTAGCTCATCCCTCTGCAGGTGGGACAGTTGAGGGCCATGCCAGGACCTGGTGGGCCTTTTCAAGGAGCTGCTTCAGGTGGCCTGGGGGTGGCGCTGTTCCCCAGGGGCCCTTCGGTGGTTCCTGTAGCATGATGAGACGCCTTCCTGGACAGTTCCAGAGGGTGCCACAGGACGTTGTTAGGAGTCAGTCTTTTTCTTAGTCTGACTGCAGCGACCCTGCATGGAAAACGTTTGTTCCTGCACCAGCAGAAGGTGGTGAGGGGTGGGTGCATTCATCTCCCAAGCACGTTCTTCATAGCAGGGGGCACCGTGAGTATGCTGGCTGATCCAGGCTGGGCTGCCTTCCGAGTCACGTGCAGACCCCTTTAGGAGACGCTGCCCATTTCCCACAGCCATCTGAAGGCAGATAAGTGGCCTGCATGGCCGTGCGCTACTCCTGGGTGTCTGGGCGTCGTTGCCTCAGGCCTGGGTGCTGTGCATTTTGCAGGAAGAGTTTGTCAGGAAATGGCCCATTGTGCAGAAGTGGGTGCCCAGAATTCACCTGCCATGCGCAGGTGTCTTGGCTCTGACATACTGGGAGCAGAGTCTGCGAGGGGGCAGGTGGTGATCCCCACGTTTAACTCCTGGCCTGTCATGGGGCGCCCCGCCTTGTTTCCACCAATTGTGGGAAGTTGTCATGCAGCTCAACTCTCAGCCAATCCTCCTTTACACATCCCGGGGAGGTGGTTTAGGTGCATCTCATTTTCTAGGGTCATTTGGCTTCTCTCTCTCTCTCTCTCTCTCTCTCTCTCTCTCTCTCTCTCTTTCTCTCTCCCTCTCTCCCTCCCCACTCCCCCGTCTGATGACCCAGTAAGTGTTTCCACTGCCCTACCAAGATGCCCCCACCTTTTCACGGTGAACATTTCCAGATTAAAATTTCAAAATGTGCGTTGGTGTCTCCAGCCTGAGCAGAAGAATCCTCTGGGCTTCACCGTCCTCTTTCATAGCGATTTCTGTGGGTCCTGCTGTTTGTTAAGAGTGAATTTTGGCCGGTGGCTAGCCCAGCCGCAGACCCTCCCACTCTCAAGACCTCCTAGTAAACACTATCTCCCTTAAGAAAAGTAAGGGTGGATCTCTCATTTTGCTATTCCATACGTATGTAGCTTTCCCTGGTGGTCCCAAGAATATCATGGAAAAGAGAACCCCCACCACGGAAAGGAGGACCCCTGTGCTTGGGGCCACTCCCAGCAGACTGAGAAATTGGTGGTTAAAAGCTCAGACGTGGGGGTGGGGTATGGCCCGAGCACTCCAGTCCTGGGGACGAGCAGGGTCACCCCAGAGCTGCTGGGGACCCCTCTGGCCACACCCATTGATGCTGGGTGGGGCATCTGGTGTGCTGGGTTTGAACTGGGAGCCCAACATGGGCCAAGAGTGCCTGCCCAACTCGGAGCCACCTCTTCCGCCCTCGCACACCCCTCACAAGGGTGCTTCATTTCATTTCATTTCATCATCCTGTTAATCGTCGATTGCCTCGAGCAGGCCCCAGTAACGTCTCTTTCATCCTAGCCCTGAGATTATATTCACGGCTCTTAAGGAGAATGAGACCCATCATTGTTACTGGTATTTGGCATATTGGGTACGCCATGGGGAGTTTGCCAGACTCTGCCCTGTGGGCAGGCTACATTCGATAGCCTGCAAGTTTGTCCAAAGTAGGAATGAAATAATAAGATGTCATAAAGAAAAGTTCTGATAAGAGGTCGCGCGGCCGCGAATGCGGCCAGGTGGTGGGTGTGACCCCCGCCTACTGGAATTTGGAGGATCTGGGTGGAAGATGCCCGACTCCAATTCGAGTAGGCTTGGAGGTCTCGGCCCCGGAACCCGCGTGGCTTTGTCCCTCTGCCAGTACCTTCATGTGTGCGGAGAGTGGTCTCAGCATGGTGGTGGCTGGTCCTGGAGGTCTTCAGCTGCCGGAGCCCCGGTCGGGGCGGGGAGGAAAGCTCGACCCGCTCCCCTCCAAGGGGTCCCGGCGAGGGACACCCAGGCGCGGGGGCAAAAGACTGCACTGTTCTCGTCCGGGATCTGGACGAGATCCCATCAGCGGCCAAGATTCAGAGACTATAAAATCCAGATCCCGGACAAGGGTGCTTGATTTGAGATTTTTCTCCCCAGGTTGCCCAGAATATGATGTCCTGTGTTGTATCCCCCGAGATTTATGGGTGTTTTTTGCTTTGCTTGTTTTTTTTTTTATTTTTTGAGCCACATCCATCTGTGCTCAAGGCTGACCCCTGGCTCTGCACTCAGGGGTCCCTCCTGGCAGGACTTGGGGAACCAAGTGGAAGACTGAGGAGCGACGCTGGGTTGGCATATGCAAAGCAAATGTTCCATGTGCTGTCGCTCCAGCTTTTCCTCTGTGGCATACAAACACTCCTGAGAATCCCCGGTGACCGGAGGGAGTGTTGCATCGGGACACCCCCGTGCTTAATGCCTGAGACCCTCCCCCCTGGCTCCCCACTTCCTTGCTTGCCCTTTCAGCCATGAAGGAATGAAGGAATAAATGAATGCATTCGAGTTCCTGAGACCCAGCGCCATGAAGGGGCCACTCCGACCATGTAGAAATCCAGGAATGTGTGATCGGTTCACTGAAGCTGAGTCCACTGCCGGGGGAGAGACAGCCAAACACTGTCAGCCAGGAGGGGCCATCTCATGGGTGCTTGTTACCCAAGAAGGGAGCCAAGTCAGGGGCTGAATATTTGGTCGAAGCCCCAGAATTCACCAGAACTTGGGGTACCATGAGAATCAGTAGGCTGTATTGGGGATGGAGGTTCACAGAGGATGTGCAGGATCCAAGGGCCAGGAGGATTGGTCCATGGCTGGAAGCCTGCCCCACATGCTGGGCAGTTGGGACTGAGAAGGGACCACTATGACAAAGAGAATTGGAAACGATCACTCTGGATAAGAACTGAGCACTGAAAGTAGGTAAAGGGACAAACAGGATGACCCCTCTCTCTGTACTGCAAATCATAATGTCCAAAAGGAAAGACAGAGAGAGAGAGAGAGAGAGAGAGAGAGAGAGAGAGAGAGAGAGAGAGAGAAGGAAAGCACCGTAGAGGCAGGCTGAGGGGAGGGTGGTGGAGGGGAACTGGGGACGTTGGTGGTGGGAGATAGACACTGGTAGAAGGACAGGTGTTGGAACACTGGACTGGGACTGAAGCCAACTATGAATAGCTTTGTATCTCAGGATGACTCAGTGAAGATTTACAAAATAAAATAATATAAAGATAGGCGGGATCTTTGAGCTCTAGTTAATGAGACCTGAGGGCCACAGAGCCGACCCCTGGCCCTGCCTGTGTGCCCATGTATCTGTGTGTGTGTGTGTGTGTGTGTGTGTGTGTGTGTGTGTGTGTGTGTTGGGCAGAGGGCTCCACGACCCAACCCGTAGGTGAGGACCCACTCTGGTGCCTTGGTGGACGCCAAGGCCAGCATTCCACTGCACTCTGCCCAGGCAGCGTTTCCCAGTCCCCCACCCTGCCCCAGAGTGCTCAGACTCTGACCTCAGCTCTGCACCCACAGGCCCTGCCCACGGCTCTTCCCCCGGCCCCGACAGTGTCCCTGTTCCCAGCCGCTCACGGGCGGCCCAGGTTCTCGGCTTGGAATCTTCCCTTCACCCATCGTCAGTGGGAAAGTGGCTTTAGTTTCTTGGGAGAATGGCTGGAAACTGCAGGCGAGACCCGGCTGCTTATGAAGTCAGAGATCCTCACTCACAGCTTCTGGAAGGACGTTTGTTTCCCCAACGTCCTGTGTTCAGCCCTCCTCTCCCCGCCCAGGTCCCATGTCCACCCAGGTCCCCGCTCTCGGTCCATGTCCATCTCACTTCTCGCTGGGTCTGCTTCCCCAAGTCCACTGCTGTCCACTGGCTCTGTCCTTCCTCTCTAGGGACACAGTCCAGTAGCTCCCTGTTTCCACAGCTGCCCTTGGTCACCCTGAGAAGTGGCCGCTTTGCCTGCCGTCCACCCGGGAAGCGGCCCCAGGGCCAGAGGAAACTGCTGACTGTCCATTTCCATAAAGGGATGCAATGCAATGAAAAGCACCAAGGGAATTCAGCAGGTGACTGGCTGGGGACTCCCAGCCCTCTTGTCCCTGCAGCTCAGAGTAATGGGGTCGGGGTAAGAGGAAAGAGAGAGAAAAGGGAGAAGCACATCCCTGTCCAGTTCATGTCATTGATACAGGGTTGGGTGTTCTAGCACATAGTCGGTGCTTAATGGCATCTACTTTACTGGCAGTTCTTGAGCATCCAGGGACAGTCGTGATGGCCAGGGCAGTGTGTTGGTGGGCACTGAATTCTGTGAATGTGCTGTTGCAGTTGGACCCGGAGTGTCCACCGACACAGTAACTCATGTTTTTTAAGCCGCATCCAGGTGTGACCCACCAGTGGGCCACGGGACATCTGTATGTTGAAGAGCCATTGGACAGGGCAGTGGCGTCCAGCAGCCTGTCTAAAGAGTTTCCAAGTTCCTGCTATTGAGGCCTAAGCCAGCCCTGACCCTTGTCCATTTGTCCAACTTGATCAGCTGATCTGGGGATCTTCCTTTAAGACTCTTTGGGTCTCCTACAATCTTCTGTACATTTTCTTCTCTTTTTTTCTTAAGCTCATCGAAATTGGTATTTATTTTACAACAAAAATAAATTTTCAACAACATAAATAATAATAATAATAATAAAAATATCGCTCCAGCCCAGCACAGCGGTAGGGCCTTTGCCTTACACGCAGCCAACATGGCCCACCCAAGTTCGATTCCTTCACCCCTCTCGGAGAGCCCGGCAAGCTACCGAGGGTATCTCGCCCGCACGGCAGAGCCTGGCAAGCTCCCCGTGACGTACTCGATATGCCAGACACAGTAACAAGTCTCACGATGGAGACATTACTGGGCCCGCTCGAGCAAATCGATGAACAACGGGAGGACTGTGACTGACTGACTGAATAAAAAAATAAAGAGGGGCTCGAATGATAGCACAGCAGATAGGGCATTTACTTTGCACGTGGCCGACCCAGGTTCGATTCCCAGCATCCCATAGGGCCCCCTGAGCGTCGCCAGGAGTAATTCCTGAGTGCAGAGCCAGGAGTAACCCCTGTGCATCGCTGGGTGTGACCCAAAAAGCAAAAAAGTTAAAAAATAAAGAGTCTAAGAGTCTCCAATTTTACAGAAACCAGGGTAGTTATGGGAGGGGGGTGAGGGGGGAAGAAAGAGCAGAGAGAAGTCTGTTGGGGGGTGGGAGGGCCCTGGAGCCCCTGTGGTGGGCAGTGTCACAGTTCAACATTAACAGGCATGCAGTAGTGGACCCCTGAAATTTCATCCTCATGTAACCCTGACTTCTGGGTCACCACCCTACATGGCGTTGTGTAACCTTTATGTTGTTTTAAAATAAATGTCTGTGATTTACTAAAACTTTTATATTAGTACATACCTATATAAACTTAGCTATCAGATAGCAGAAAGTTGCTTCAAAAGTTCTTGGGTTGGAAAGGGGCAGCAAGGAGGAGAGGTTTAAGAAGACTCAGTGTAGGGGCTGGAGAGAGAGAGTACAGTGGGTAGGACACTTGCTTGACTCATTGCCAACCAGGGTTCAATCCCCCCATCCCATATGGTCCCCCAAGCACTGCCAGGAACGATCTCTGAGTACAGAGGCAGAAGTAACCCCTGAGCATTGCCTCTGGGTATGGCGAAAAACAAAAAGGAAGGAAGGAAGGAAGGAAGGAAGGAAGGAAGGAAGGAAGGGAGGAAGGAAAGAAGGAGGGAGGGAGGAAGGAGTGAAGGAAGGAAAGAAGGAAGGAAGGAAGGAAGGAAGGAAGGAAGGAAGGAGGGAGGGAGGGAGGGAGGAAGGAAGGAAGGAAGGAAGGAAGAAGGAAAAAAGGAAGGAAGAAGGAAAAAAGGAAGGAAGAAGGGAGGGAGAGAGGGAGGGAGGAAGGAAGGAAGGAAGGAAGGAAGGAAGGAAGGAAGGAAGGAAGGAGGAAGGAAAAAAGGAAGGAAGGAGGGAGGGAGGGAGAGAGGGAGGAAGGGAGGAAGGAAGGAAGGAAGGAAGGAAGGAAGGAAGGAAGGAGAAGGAAGGAGGGAGGGAGGGAGGGAGGGAGGGAGGGAGGGAGAGAGGAAGGGAGGGAGAGAGGAAGGAAGGAAGGAAGGAAGGAAGGAAGGAAGGAGGAAGGAAAAAAGGAAGGAAGGAGGGAGGGAGGGAGAGAGGGAGTAAGGGAGGGAGTAAGGAAGGAGGGAAGGAAGGAAGGAAGGAAGGGAGTAAGGGAGGGAGGGAATGAGGGAGGGAGGGAGAGAGGAAGGAAGGGAAAGAAAGAAAGAAAGAAAGAAAGAAAGAAAGAAAGAAAGAAAGAAAGACAGACAGACAGACAAACCCCTCTATAGATCAATGGCGATCAGTGGGTAAAGGAAAAGTAGTCGAAGCTTTGCATGCCGAGGCCCAGGTTGGGTCTCCAGCTCCGACATCCCCCTGAGCACTGTCAGGAGCCAAGGAAGCCAATCAGCTTTCCATCTCTGATGCCTGTGAGTGATGCCTGGGGGCCTGCAGGAGTTGACTTGCGGCCCAGACTGTGTGTGTGGAGGAGGTGTGGTGAGGAGAAAGAAAACCCTGTCGGAGCATTTCTCTCTCTCTCCAACGGGACCGTCCGCTTGTGAAGACAGCAGCTGTGTCTCGGCTGTTCAGCAGGTGTCAGTGACTAATCTCTGCCTTCGGGAACAAGAAATGGGATAGGCATGAAGAGTGTCAGGCTAAGTGAAATGAGTCAGAAGGAGAGGGACACAGAATTACTGCACGCATTTGTGGAATATAAAATCACATAATATGAGACTGACACCCCAGGACAGTAGACACAAGGGCCAGAAATATTGCCCCATAGTTGGAAGCCCGCCTCATGAGCTGGGGGAGAAGGCACTGTGATAGAGAAGGGGTCGCTAAGTCAGTGATGGTTGGAGGGATCACTTGGGATGGGAGATGTGTGCTGAAAGTAGATCAAGGACCAAACATGATAGCCTCTCTGTATCTATATTGCAAACCATAATGCCCCAAAGTAGGGAGAGAGAGAGAGAGAGAGAGAGAGAGAGAGAGAGAGAGAGAGAGAGAGAGAGAGAGAGAGAGTATGGGGGAAATTGTCTGTCATGGAGGCAGGGGGAGGGGTAGGATTTGGGTAGCGGATACTGGGGACATTGGTGGTGGAGAATGCGCACTGGTGGAGGGATGGGTGTTCGATCATGGTCTGACTGAAACTCAAGCATGAAAGCTGGTAACTGTACCTCACGGTGATTCAATAAAAAATAAAAATAAAAAGGAAAGGGGACTGTCCTCGCCTGGCGGAACATGAGCTCTGAGGGAGGGCGGGGCGTTCTCGGAGAAGGACTGACTGGTACAAACTCAGCTCCCCGGGCTGGTCTGTGAGCTCTGAGCCACAGGGCAGCCAGTGCTGGACAATGGAAGGGATTAATCCCAGAGATTTGCCGGCTGGAGGAAAGTTGCTTAAAATAACTCCGGGGGATAAAGCGGCTGCCAGGCCAGTGACTCGTGTGACCATCCTCGAGGGGCCCCTTGACAAAGGAGGGGGGGCCCTTGATCAGCCGCGTGAAAGGGCCCTGGTCTTCCCTCCCTGCAGAGCCGGGGGAGGGTGGGGGAGGCGTCAGCCCCCTCGCCAGGAAGGAGAAATTGGAATGAGTAGTGGAACTTTGCACGGAAGTCAGAGCTCGCTGTCTTGACACAGAACTCCTCCTTACTGGGAACAAGGCAGTCGGCAGGCGAGTTTTTCTTGGTTCTCTGCTCCTTTCTGGGTTTGATGGGATCTGATTCCTTTGCCGTGCTAAATGCCACACTGACACAGTGTTTGGGGTGTCAGCCTGGGGCTGAGGGCTGTTTGATGTCGTGTGTGGCACTTGGATAAAGTCCCCCCCACCCCGCCTCTAAACGCAAGAATAGTGACATAGGAAATCGCACTTTTCCTTCATGTCCAAACGGGAAATTGGATGTGGATGCTGGTGAGGGTTTTTAATGTGATTTTTAAATGAACCCTCCAAAGTACACTCTCTCCACACAGTCTGGAATATTCCTTTGCCTTTTGGAATGTTCGGGGTTCTAAGAGGCCCACCGCGGAGAAGGCAGATCGACAGAATAATATATCTACCGTGATCTCTGTGAAAAGATTTAAAATATTCTGGTCTGTGGACGCTCGGCGAGGGTGTGACCGTTTGGAATCCTGACGGTCTATAAACACAGGCTCAGAATTGATAGTTTTCTCTAAGAATGGGCAGGGAGAAAGTAGTATATTCTCTTGCA
This sequence comes from Sorex fumeus, assembly GCF_029834395.1. Classification (NCBI taxonomy): domain Eukaryota; kingdom Metazoa; phylum Chordata; class Mammalia; order Eulipotyphla; family Soricidae; genus Sorex; species Sorex fumeus. Next base: position 296,241 of record NW_026606110.1, read on the forward strand.
AATGAAGAATTGGAAACACCAGCTCTCGAATGAGGACAGACCCCTTCATCTTTTAGCCGTGCCGCCTCTCAACAAGGCTGACAAGGGTTGCCGAGGTTTAATCAGGATTTAATAATTATTCAATTTGTTTGATGGGCTTTAAAAAAATAAAGGAGGGAGTTTGGAAGCACATCCCTTGAATGCAGGGAGGAGGGCGACTGGGTCCTTCCTATTGGCAATGCTTTTAATTTCAGCCTTGGATTTTTATAAGATCTTGTCATGTAGACCCGTCTTTACACTCGCAGAAGTCTCCAGAAATTGATTATGGTTTCTGCGCTGGGGATTGTCTTCTTAAAAGGCGTGCAAGGGAAAAGAATCAATATTCGGGCTTCTGAGTGGTCGCTTGGTGGCAAGCCCCCCCTGCTCCCCCCCCCACGATTGATTACAGCTGCTTTTGTAAAGGGTTTAAAAAGAACAATCTGTATTAAAAAACATCATTCTGGGGGATGAGCTTCAACTGCTCCCAGTGGGTTTCCATGGGGGCAGCTCAGCAATGCAGCCACTTGAAGGGGATTGTGCTGGTCACCGGTGGGCTGGGGCTGGGAGGTGTGCACGGCCGACCGCGTGCCTCTGAGGTTACCCTGGCAGCCGCTGTGTCTCGGGCGCATTCCTGGGCCGAAAAGCAGACCGCTGCCTTTTCTTGGACGCTCTGTGCAGGTTTGTATGGGGCCAGAGAGACTTGAACGCCTTGGAAGGCAGGTGTGTCTCCCGGAAGTCAGGGATAATAGAAATGGGGGTGAGGGGGGTTCCCGGTAGCCCAGGGGTATGCATGGGGGGCATCAGGGCTGTGCAGACCCCGTCACGCTGGGCAGCCCTGGCTCTTGGGCCCATTAGAGAATAGACCTTGCTATTCTGATGAGACAGGGCCACGGGGTCGTGAAATCCATCAGAAACTGCTCTGAAACGGGTCAGAAACAGATCCCATCTTGAGAGACGGGAGAGGTGGTCTTGCGAGCAGGGAGCTTCTTCTTAGCCTCCAGGAAGCGTGGCTCAAGACAGGGGACCCTCAAGACCACCACAGGGGGGCTCTGACATAGCCTCGGCCCTTGGGTGCATGACACAGCTTCGGCAAGGAAGGGGCAGACGGCCCATTACCCGATGCCACGTTGCAGATCCCAGGGCCCGGGGCAGGGTGAGGAAAGTGTCTGTGTGGGCAGCTTGAGGCCTTCAGTCCACCCTTGGTGCTGGCCAGGAGTCTGGGGAGCTGCATGTGGAGCTTCTCTCCTCCAGGTGTGGGTTGGGAGGTTCAGGAAGTTTCGTGGGATGACCTGATGCATTTTGGACGACTACCTCTCCGCCCTGTAGCTCCCGTATTTTCAAAGTAGGCAGCGTGGTGTCTCTTACATAGTGGTGTCGCTGTGTGTGTGCCCCAGCAGGACTTTTATTTCTCTATTTTTCTCTATTGTTTGTTTGGAGGCCACATCTGGCAGTGTTCAGGGGTTACGTAGGGCTCTTGCACTGAGGGATCACTCCTGGCAGTGCTCAGGAGTCACCTGGGATGCTGAAGATTGAACCCCATTTGACTGTGTGTAGGGTCTCAGACACTGTATGATCAGTCCCCGCCCACGGCCAGGACTTGTAGTAATCATGAGTGAATCAGCCTCGCCAAACATACACATACACACACACACACACACACACACACACACACAGAGTTAAAATGATGCTCTTTTAAAATACTCTTCTGTTCTCATTGGAACCACTGCTGGTCCTGCTGGCCAAGTGGGGTTCGGGGATGTGCCGTGATCAGGCACTTCTGGGCATGGGCATCACCACTGAGCTTCTGAACCCCGTCCCCAGCGTCCTTCCTAAACATTCCCGTGCAGTTGAGTGTAAGACCTCACCATCCTGCCGCTCCTTCTGTCTTCATGCTCCAGCCCCACAGGTCCTCAAAGGTCAGGACTGGAGGGAGCACAGGGGTCAAGGCGTTGGCCTTCCACATGCCCTGGTTCCATCGCCAGCCTGGCATACGGTTCTCTGAACAGTGCCAAAAAGAGATCTCTTGAGAGCAGAAGTCAGCAGGAAGCCCAGAGCACACCGGTGATGTGGCCCCAAAACAAAATCCCAGAAATTTGCAGTGATTCCCGTTTTCTGAGGCCCTACTTGCTTTTGGGGTGGACGGGGGGGAAGGCAGCCGCTTCTCTTCAGGCTGCAGTGCCCCAGAAGTTGCTGCTGTCAGAGGCCCCGGCAGGATGGGAGCAGTGGCCTGTGTGGGCTGGGAGGGGAGGGGAGAGGTTCCTTTGGGATTTTTGAGAACTTCTGGGACCTGTGTTTGGAGGGAAGGATTTCCGGCCCCCATTCTGCTCTGCTCTGCCTTCTGCAGTTCCACACAGGCCAATGGGGGCGCCTGCTACGACAGTGATTTGCTGGGCTGGAGCGACAGCATAGTGCAGCGGGGCGGGCGTTTGCCTTGCATGCCCCCAACCTGGGTTCGATCCCCAGCATTGCATAGGGCTCCCCCAAGCATGCCAGGAGCGATTCCTGAGTGCAGAGCCAGGAGCCTCGCTGGGGGTGACTCAAAAAGCAGAAAACAAAATAAAGAAGTAAATAAATACATTTTTTAAAAAGTGATTTGCTTGGGAAGGGGTCTGTGAGGATAAATACCCCCCACATGCAGCACAACCCTGGGGCTCCTGGCTCAGGGGGCCCGGAGCAGGCGTGGCCACACTGGCGGGGGCACAGCAAGGCTGCCCGTGGCTCTCTGTGGACTCAGCCACTTTCCGTCCTTCCTCACTCTTGTGAGCTGTCCGAGCATTTTCCCGGCTCTGCTTTGCGGTGAGGGGGAGCGTGTCCTCACGCAGGGAGCTGGCCACTCAGCCTTCCCAGCGGATCTGGCGGCTCTGTGGATGGGAAAGATTTCCACAGGGTCACGCCTCAAAGGCCGTGGACGATGCCATGATTCTCTGCAAACCCAGGGCCCCTGAGCCCGTCCGCTGTGGGAGGCAGAATCCTCATAGAGGCCAAAGCTTCTCTGTGGAGGCCGGTCTCAGATCTCCTGCACCCCTCTTAGCAGCGGAGGGGGGGGAGCTCGCCCCTCCGAGTGGCCTTGACCGAAGGCTCATCCTGCAGCCAGCTGCCTGGGCTGCCCTGGCCCCTTCCTTCAGGCACCAGTGCCCAGGCTTACTGGGCCTCTTACCCTCTCTCCAGGAAGAAAAGGAAATCACTCCTTGCCAGAGACTTAGGGCAGGGCACTTGCCTTGCATTCAAGCCCAGCGCTGTGCCCATCCCCTGAGCATTGCCAAGGGTCTCTGCTGAGCTCAGAAGCAGGAACCTCCTCTGAACACCAGAGGATGATGCCTTCTCCCCCCCCCAAATCACTTAGTGACCCCTAAAATCTACCATAAATGAGCGCCCTCAAGGGTATCACGGTAGCTTCTGCCCCCATGGACTGTTCCCACAATACCCAGGCATTGCCCACTTTCACAAAGACTTGTTCCAGAGCATCCCTGTGCCTGAAGGGCCTGGGTACCCCCCCCCCCCCCGCCCCGACCCACTGTTACTCGCTGGCAGCCCCTGTACAGGGTGGAGGATGGACTCGGCTCCGCCGGGAGCCTCCAATTGTTGCTGTTGGGGAAACCCCCTCCCCCAAAGTGAATTCTGAAATCTCAACCAGAGCTCTGTGGGTTGTGGGGCTTGCCCTGGTATCTGCCGCATGATGGTAGTTTTGACAAAACACTTCTGAATAAGAAATAGATCCCAGCCCCTTCCCCGGCCCCCTCCCGCCAGACTCCAGCAGGAAACAGGACCCATTGTGTTGTTTCGTGAAGATTCGGAAGGCTGACGCTCCTGGCACTGGGGGACTTCGCAGGTTGGCCTCACACGCTTCTATTTTTACTCTAGTCTAAACTGCGGTCCTAGGGAGAGCAAAATAAATACTGGAATATTCGGGGCCAGGAGGTGGGGGAGCAGGGAGGCTTAGAATAACATGACTGTAGACAGTTTGCCGTCACTTGGATATTCCATAAAGGGGCCAGCCTAGCCTGGAGCACATGTGTAAGCCGTGGAAAGTACCCATGCCGGCCACAGACCCCCTCAGAAAGTCATCCTACACTGGGGTTTGGATCAGGATCGGTGATACCTGGGCCGAGGGGCCTGCTTGCCCCCGATGGACCCTGTTGTGTCAGACCATTCGCCTGTTTCCTGCTGACATCCAAACGGGGAGAGTGTTCCCAGGTGAGGTCTGGGAGCGTGTGGTCACTGGTCATTACAGTTTCTCCTTCCTGCTGGTGTCCACTCGGGTGACTTAAGGAAGTCTCCACAGTCACCCGAGTGGACACCATCAGTGACTCCTTACCCCTGGGAGCACCCACAAGAGAGCCCACGTCCCAGGCCCGCAGGACACGGGGGGTGTTTAGATAGCCTTCCCCTCGTCAGATACCGGGTTTTTCCAGAAAGACCTTGAATTTCAAATTAAGGTTTCCATGTCGGACATTTGTGCAGTGCCGATGTCACCCGCCGGAGAGAAGTCCCGCCTTTGGGGCTGCTTGACCACGGGTGTCTCTGCCCAAGAAAACAGCCTGACTTGTGCTTCGTTTTCCAAAACATGGTTCGGGCCACTTCATGGCCAAAAGCCCCGAATCAGCGTCTCCTGTGTGGGTTTGATTACAAACTCCCTGTCCGGGTGGGCTCACGGTGTCCCCCAAAGCGGGTGATATGTTCCCTGGGGTGGGCATTGGAACAACGCCGGTTGGGGGGCAGTGGCGTTGGTGCCACTGGGGGTGCTTTCTGTTAGCCTAAAGAACAGATTTCCACGAGTGGCCTGTTCTCTCAGAAGGGGCAGTAGGTCAGCAAGGCTCGGGCGCCTCTGCCCTCAGCATCATCCGCCTCTTCATCATTGAAGTGTGTTTCCTTCCGGAGTCAGCTGCACTGCACTGTCGACACACCTGTCTCTCCACCAGGCACAGGAAGCCATAAAAACCCTTTTAGGGGTGAGGCAAGGCATTTCATGCGTGGAGCCCCTGTTGGCAGAGGTGGCTTCATGGAAAGACAGTAGCCATGAAGTCTCAGAGCGTTCCCGCTGCGCCTGCTAAGGGGCCGGACAGTGGTTAAACTGGGCCCTTTGGCGGGGGGTAGTTTGGGCCACACCCCATGGTACTCAGCGGTGGTTGGGGGTGGGGCATGAGGTGCTGGGGTTCCTGAGGGTTGCCCATGGACCAGGTGAGCCCTCTGCCCTGTGCAGTCTCTCTGTCCCCTGGGAGGCCCTTGCTGTGTGTCCTCACACCTAAGACTGTCAGGGAATCTGGTGTGACCGTGTCGCCTCATGGGGACCAGGTCCAGTGAGCTGTCCTCAGGCCTGGAGCTTGCAAGTCGGGCCCTTGGGCAGCGTGGTCAGGACTGGAGATGTCCAGAAACGTTTCGTGGCCCACCACCTGCAGTTGTGACGTGTGTGGGTTCAAACACCCAAGTGGCTTCCAGAACCCAGACTGGAGCTGCCAGGGCATGGCGGATCTCTGGGCGCCTTCGTGGGACCCAGCCTCTGTGGCCTGTGGCGGTGCCAAGAGGGATACCTTGTCCCTCATGAGAGCTGGGGCAGGGAGGTGCTCTCTTCGTGGGAGGGGAAAGCTCTGTAGCCGTTGGGATCGTGAAACCAGGGTCCAACCCCCCATCACGCGGCCAGGCTGGGGGCGTCCACTCAGGCACCCCCGTCTCAGGAGATACAGCTCGGAGGAGCATGGTTCTGTGCTGTTCGGTCCAAAATGTGGACATCAGGTGCGTCCACGGGAGGCAGATGGCTTGGAGAGAGGGTGTTGGAGGCTGGGCGTCCAGCATGGGTGGACTCAGAACTGTTCTCTCGCGGGCAGCCTACCTGTTCCCATGAGACAGCTCGGGGTCACGTGCTGGGAAGGCCGGGGGTCAGGGGAGGGAGGATGCAGTGGGGAGTCTAGCCGGGGTCTGCGGATGGGAGTGCTACTGGCCACTGACCAGGAAAGGGGGACACCTGAGACGGTGGCAGGCAGGTGGCCACAGGGGCAGCGGCCGTCTCCAGCCCTCTCCTGGGCAGTCACTCTGCCATAGATCCAACCGGTCATCTTGGACCATAACTTGATCACTAGACCTTAGTCACTGCAGACTGTAGTTTGGCCACTTTGGACGGCCCCCTGCTGCCAGCCCCCCAGGTTCCCGGGCCCAGACCAGGACCGGGGGTCCCCATGGCTGAAGGGTGGAAGCCAGTGACTAGAGCTCAGATGAGGGCTGTGGTGGGATTGGGGAGGGGGGAGCCCTGGCCACCCCAGCCTGCCTGCCTGCCCCTGGGTGTGTGTAGCAGAAACGTGACCAGCGGGGCTGTGAGGGCGATGACTTCTCTGAGTCCTTCTCGATCTTTCAGCATCAGGATTTTCACGGGAGCCAAGATGAGGCCTGTCTGCTGTCTGCACGTGTGTACATTTGTATGCAGTACACGTGTGTACAGTACAAGTGTGTGCCCGTGCCTGTGTGTTCGTACATGTGTGCATCTGTGTACATGTGTGCTCATGCCTCTAACACGTGTGTTTGAGTTATTGTTGACTATATTTCGGGAGGCGATAAAATACCAACGGACTGAAACCAGGGGAGGGAAAAGCAAAAACCCAAACCCCTCCCCGTGCCCTCTGCCTCCGGCCCCCACAAGGTGCGCTCTTGGCCCTACCAGACCGAGTCTTGATTCTCAGTCTCTTGTTTGCAGTGGCCAGGTACAGGGAAACTGGTGAGCGTCCCCAGGGCACGCAGCCAGGTGCCTGGGACACGCATCGGGGCAGCTGGCATTGAGCCTGGGAGCCCAGGCCCGGGACAGGTTTTGGCCCCTGTGTGCTTCTCTGGCTGGTGACACCCCTGGCATCTGCCTGCGTCTGGGTTGGGGGTGGGGAATGCCCCGACTGTCCTGGTGAGTGAGCGGAGTGTGCTGACTCAGTTGCAGTGCTCAGAGCACAGCCCAAAAGCCGCTGGGGGGTCATGCCAGAGCCCGGGTGGGGATATAGCTAAGCACTGAGCCCTCCCCATCCCATCCCTCCCAAGGAAGCGTGAGGAGCACCAAGACCTTTTCCAGGAAAGAACCGACCAGTTTGCCTGGCAGACAGCAGCGTGACTGTCTGGTGACGCTGGGCAGGCGATGTGGGGGTGGCGGAGAGAGCCCGTGGGGTCTCTGCACTGTCTGCCTAGGGGGACCCCTGCTTCCCGGGGGCGTTCGCCTGGAGTCAGCCCTGGCACTGAGACAGGTTGCCAGGGGACCCTGAGCGAGGGCTAGAGATGGGGGCTCCAGAGGGGAGGAAGTGGGAGGTCAGACCCTGATCTCACCTGGACCTCTCTTCTCTGTGTCTGCAGAGGGCAGAGCTGACGTCTGATAAGGACATGTACCTGGACAACAGCTCCATTGAAGAAGCTTCTGGAGTGTATCCCATCGACGATGACGACTATGCTTCTGCCTCCGGCTCGGGTAAGGCTGAGTGCCCCGTGAAAAGGCACGGCACACGTGACACACGTGACACGGCACACACAGAGGCACATGGACACAAACACGCGTGTTAGAGGCATGAGCACACACGTACACAGGCATGGGCACACATGTACACAGATGCACACGTGTATGTACGTACACACGGACACGGGCACACACATGCACCGCACACACATGTTCAGAGATACTGGGCACGCATGTACACAGGCACACCGAGGGGAATGAGGGCATACCCGTGTACATATGTGCACGTACACACACAGGTACAAACGCATGTACACAGGCATCGATACACACGTCTACGCATGTTCACAGACACACAGTGAACACATGTACCCAGGCATGGACACACACTTACACATGGTACACAGAAGGCCAACATGCACACAGGAACACATGCAGGTACGTGTGTATGCTACACACGCGCAAACACAGCACACGTGCACACATGTCTGCGTGCATATGTGTATATGTGGGGGTATATGGAGCGATAGCACAGCGGTAGGGCATTTGCCTAGAACGCAGCCAACACGGCCGACCCGAGTTCGATTCCTCCGCCCCTCTCGGAGAGCCTGGCAAGCTGCCGAGAGTATCTCGCCCGCATGGCAGAGCCTGGCAAGCCACCCATGATGTAATTCGATATGCCAAACACAGTAACAACAAATTAAATATAAATATATAAAATTATAAATAATATAATAATTATACTTTATTATTGCAAATGGACTGGAGCGATAGCACAGCGGTAGGGCGTTTGCCTTGCACGCAGCCAACATGGCTGACCCGAGTTCGATTCCTGCGCCCCTCTCAGAGAGCCCGGCAAGCTACCGAGAGGATCTCGCCCGCACGGCAGAGCCTGGCAAGCTCCCCGTGACGTATTCGATATGCCAGACACAGTAACAACAAGTCTCATGATGGAGACGTTACTGGGCCCGCTCGAGCAAATCGATGATCAACGAGAGGACTGTGAGTGTGACTGTGACCCCCACATAGATGCACGTTCTACTAGGACAGAGCTTCCTGCCTTTTCAGGAAAAAAAAATCCCTCAGCACCTCCTGTATATCCGCCTTCTCTCAGCAAATAGCCCCTGGGTGCCTCTCTGGCTGCCGCCCCTACCCAGCACTCCCGGAGTGGTACTCGGGCAGCTCCTTCTAGAAGCTCCTTCCATTCAGGCAGCTGGCTGAGCACCTGCTCCTTGGAGACAGGGACCTCTAGGATCCCACCCAGATCCGGCGTCTTGGGCAGAGCCTCTCCCATTTCCTGGCGGAGCACAGGCAAGGAAGGTCCCTGCGGGGTGGGGGGTGGGGGTGGGAGTGATTCTCATTGCTTGGTGTTGGCTGGCCTCAGTACAGTGTGCAGTTCCTCCGTGGCTCTGATGCAGACACAGTTCTCGTGCTTTCCAGGCACCTGAGAAGTTCATCCCCCAGCCCACGTTGCTGTGAATAGCTCCCACCCCTGGCACTGCCATTTCTTTTCCTTTCGCTCCTGGAAAGTGCTTGGTTAACCACCATCCTCAGGCCTGCCCAGGAAACAATGCAGGTGGTTTTCTACAAGCTTGTCACAGAACTGCACGTCCAGGGGATGGGAGGGGGTGGAGAGAGGCTCTGGGACGTTTTATGCCATAACCACCCCCCTGTCCAGGTCAGAGACATTTGAGGCCATTTAAAAACCCATGACCCAGGGCCGGAGCCTGCGCACAGCAGGGAGGGCACTTGCCTTGCACGTGGCTGACCCAGCTTTGATTCTGGCACTGCACCGGGTCTCAGAAGCCCAGCAGGAGCCATTTCTGAGTGCAGAGCCTGGCAGAAGCTTGAGCATCACTCACTGTACCCACCCCCCAGGAGAATGAAATCCAGCACATACTTAGGGACCTATTGATGATGGAACGGGTCTTCTCTGACTTTTTTTCCAGTTTTTTTTTCAGCCACACCCAGTGGTGCCAGAGGGTGGTGACCTGTCCCTTACAGATAGACTCTGTCCCCAGGGGCCCAGACCCTCTGTCCCCAGGGGACCCATCTGTACACCCTCCAGGAGCTTGCCCAGGTGGGGCATCCAGTCCGAGGGCCTGGGGGCATCACACTTCAATAGCTGTTGAAACAGACTTCTCCTTATGGGGATAAATGCAGTGAGGACAGGTGAGAGGGGAAGAAGCCACTTGGGAAAGTGGGTCTGCTGTGGAGAGAGGACCTTGGTGCTGAGGTCGGGTGGCAGAGAAGGAAGCAACGATGCCCTGGCAGGTCAGGGGCCATGGCTAGAGCGGAGGGGACCACGTGGAAATGCTGTTTTGGGACGCTGGGCAGGCCAAGGGCTGAGCTGAATCGTAGACCTGGGAGTACCGCTGTGATGCTATTAGGCAGGGGGAGGGTGGGGGTCTCTTCTGTCAACACCAAGCAGGGGCCGCTTAGGAAGCACAAAGAGAGGTTCCAGGAAAGTTCACAGAGGCGTGGAGGAAGTCCGAGGGTGGAGAGAGAACGGGAAGGTGACATCAGGGCCAGAGAGATAGCACAGCAGGACAGGGCTTGCCTTGCCTGATCCCTGGCACCCCATAGGGTTCCCCGAGCAACACCAGAAGTGATCCCTGAGTGCAGAGCCACGAGTAAGCCTACAGCATCACCAGGAACGTGGGGAGAAGTCGGGTTTGGAGGGTGGTCATGGGTCTCCTTCGGTCAGTTCCGGGTATGTGGTGTCTTCGTCCATTCAGGGGAAAGGGCGGGCTGAATTTCAGAGGAAGGTGCAGGACCAGGAGCTAACCCAGGCACCATCTGTGTGACAGGCCTGGAGCTCTGTGACACAGGACGGGAGACAGGAGAGAGCTGAGGTGACCTTTGACATCTTGTGTCCAGGTAGACAAGAAAGAACCAGCAGGGGAGACTCCAGGGGCCCAAAAGGTGAGAGGAGCCCGGAAACCAGCGTCTTAGGAGCCCAGAAATAGGGTGTCCAGAAGGAGATGATGGCTGGCAAGTGTCCGGCGGGGCTCGGACACTGTTCGATGAGGGCCGGTTTGGAAAGGGCCAGCGGTTATAGCAACGTGAGGTCACTGGTGACCGATGGTGCGATGAGACGGAGAATCCAGACAGAGGGGGATGAGCAGGGAGGGGAGTTGATGGCGGAGGAGCTGGCATGTACTTGAGACACGATTAGAACCTGGGAAACGGCAGATGGACCGGAAGGGCAGCAGCTTCCACCAGGCCAGGGGTCAGCTGTGGAGAAGGTTTTCTTCCTGGTCGGTGTTTCGTTGTTGTTGTTGTTTGTTTTGTTTGGGGGACCATACCTGGTGATGCACTCAGGGATGACTCCCGGCAGTGCTCTGGGGACCAGAGAGGATGCTGGGGATCGAACCCAGGTCAGCCACATGCAAGGCAAACATCCTCCCGGCTGTGCTATTGCTCCGCACCCCCTTTGTGGTTCTGATGCTGGAAAATGCCACGTATTTCAGCACAGAACAGAAGACGTCCCCTCGAGAGGGAGAGACTGAATAGGCAAATGGTGAGAATGGAAGGTCGCTTGGCAAGTGTTCTGGAGACGGTTCGAGAACAGTGTCCAACTTGAGAAGCGGCAGGGGTGCTGCTGTGAAGCCGCCCTCGAGCAGAGCCGGGAAGCTGTAAAGCCTGTCTGTGTTCTCTCCCCAGGAGCCGAGGAGGACATGGAGACCCCAGAGCAGACGACGTCGCGGCCCCTCCCCAAGATGCCCATCCCCAGTGCCACGGCCAGGGTGGAGGGCATCCCGCCCAAGACGCAGAGCAAGGCGCCTGCGCAGACAGAGGTGTGCCTGGCGGGTGGTCCCCGCTCTGTTCCCCTCCAGCCCTGCCCCCAGTCAAGCGGGCTCCCTCCCTCCCCATCCCCCACCCTGAGAGAGAACCTCGTCACAGCTGGCGATGTGTGGACACATCTGGGGGCAGAAGCAATCATACAGCACGGGGCGGGGGGGGGGGGCGCTGACCTTGCATGAGGCCCATCCAGGTTGGATCCCCAGCATCCCATATGGTGCCCTGAGCCCACCCGCAGTGATCCCTGAGCACAGAGCCAGGAGGAACCCGTGAGCACTGCCAGGTGTGGCCCCCGAAATCAAAACAAAGAGGCAAAAGACATCATTTATATCCAGGCTCACAGGTGTTCTGGCACATTCTCTGAGTTCTGACAGGTGGTGGCTAGCATATGCATCCAGCCCTATGAGTACCGAGAGAGGTCTCAGCTCCTGAGGCCCTTCTGGACGGCCCTCTGTCCTCACGAACACTCCCTGGTTTCATTCCATGGCTTTGCCTTTTCTGGAATGTCCTGGGTAGAAATCATCCAGGTGTCACCTTGGCAGACGGACTCTTGTCACTGCAGAGTATGCTTTTGAGACTTCTTTTTTTTTTTTTCTTTTTGGGTCTACCTGGCAGTGCCCAGGGGTTACTCCTGGCTCTGCACTCAGGCATTACTTCTGGTGGCGCTTGGGGGATCCTATGGGATGCCAGGGATCGAACCCGGGTTGGCTGTGTGCAAGGCAAATGCCCTCCCCAGTGTACTGTCGCTCCAGTCCCCTTTTGAGACTTCTTGATATGGCCAGTGGCTTTCTTGACCTCTGGTTGGCACTCAGACCTAATTTCTGTAATATATATATATATATATATATATATATATATATATGGTAAAAGGTAAAGGCCCTCCTGTTGATCGTCGATTTGCTTGAGCGGGCCCAGTAACGTCTCCATTGGAGACTTTGTTGTTACTGTGTCTGGCATATCGAATACATCACGGGGAGCTTGCCAGGCTCTGCCGTGCGGGTGAGATCCTCTCGGTAGCTTGCCGGGCTCTCCGAGAGGGGCGGAGGAATCGAACTCGGGTCGGCCATGTTGGCTGCGTGCAAGGCAAACGCCCTACCGCTGTGCTATCGCTCCAGCCCTACCACGAGGAGTGGATGGAGAGAAGAGCCCAGAAACCTCAACAGGGAACACCCACATACACAGCCTCTCTGATAAAGGATTCAGAGATGAAATGGTGAGGGAGCTCAAAGAGTAGAACCGACGGTCCATAAAATACAGGAAGAAATGAGAGCAGAAATAAGAAAGCTCCGAACAGAAGTGTCACTAATAAAGAATTCGGTGGAAGAAATTAAAAACTCAGTGGCCTCAACAGTAGAATGACAACAGCCTAACACAGCCTGTCAGTGAGGCTTGGGCACATGCTTCAGGGGTGCTCTGGGGGCTGTCAGAGCTGGAATGCTGCTTAAAGCCACAGGCTGCTGCCCCTTTTCGTGAAAAATAAAATGCTACTTGAGGGCTGGAGCGATAGCACAAGTGGAAAGGGTGTTTGCCTAGCACGCAGCTGACCCGGGTTCGATTCCCAGCATCCCATATGGTCCCCTGAGCACTGCCAGGGGTAATTCCTGAGTGCAGAGCCAGGAATAACCCCTGCGCATTGCCGGATGTGACCCAAAAAGCAAAAATAATAATAAAATATAATGCTGTCAAGCTGAGGCCTTATAGGATGATGGGAAAGTCTGTTGCAGTGGCAAGAGGCAGAAACACCCGTGTCTCCCATCCCTCCCTGCCCTCTGCCATCTGCCCTGTCCCCCCCGCCCCCCACATGTTAGTAGTGATGAAAGTGATTGCAGCGGGCATGGGGAGGCAGCCCTTTTGCCCTCTTCAAGTTGGAGGGTCTTTACAGGAGTCAAGGGACCAGTTTCTGTTGGATGGATGGGGATGCCCCTGGCCAGGAAGTGGGGATGGACGAAACTCTTGAGGCTTGGAGACAAGCAGATAGAACGCACACAGGCTCCTGGCATGGCGTTGGCCCTGGAAGGGCCGGAACGGGAATGCAAGGCTCAGGTGTTGGTGGTGGGAGATGCAGGACAGAGCGCTCGGCCCACTTACGCACTGTGACGGTTGCAAGAGGTGCTGGGCCTCTGGGATACTGCAGTGCTTGGCCACTTTTCCCAAGGGACCCTTCTGGAGCCAGCCACCACTGTAGACCTCACACCACTGTAGACCTCACAGTGATTTCCCCCTGGTTCCCCAGAGTTTCTCTTGGGAGAACGCAGAGTCTGGGCCCAGATCTTTCCTCTTTCCAGAACACCTTTTTCTGATCTCTTTCTGTCCCCCCCCTTCTGTCCCCTCCAGTCCCCCGAGAAAGTGAACAAGGAGATCGCTCCCCCTTCAGAGTCAGAGAGAAAGACGGACACAGCTGAGGAGGACACGAATGTGTACACGGAGAAGCACTCGGACAATCTGTTCAAACGGACAGAAGTGCTGGCAGGTGAGAGGCGGCAGTGGTCAGGTGGGGTGTCTGGGCTTCCACAGGGAGACGTGTCACTTCTCCTCCTTCTCACCTGAGAGGCGAGATGCTGAGACAAATGTCTGCCATTTCCACCAGCACTTCGTGACTGGCCAACCAGGGCTGGGAAGGAGCTGGTAAAAAGAGTTAAAAACCATCAGCAAAAAGATGTTGGGGCAGGGCTGGGGAGAGAGAGAGAGAGAGAGAGACAGAGAGAGAGAGAGACAGAGACAGAGAGAGACAGAGACAGAGAGACAGAGATGGAGACAGAGAGACAGAGACAGACTGAGACTCTGTCTGCTTTGCTCAGTCCTGATTTCAAAATAAACTTCAGATCTTGGGGGAAAGGGGTTGACTCGGAAATGCCCTTGGCCCTGAAGTTGTGGGCTCTGAGTGTCTAGCTTGTCGATGAAAGTATTAACATTGGATTTGAAAAGGAGGAAGATTTTCCAGGTTAAAGGGGACCAGAGCAACAGGGCAGTGAGGAGGGCCTTAGCACACAACTGGCCTAGGTTCGACCCCCAGTACCCTGTAGATTCCCCAGAACCCTGAGCTCAGAGACAGGAATAATGCCTGAGCAATGCTGGGTGTGTGACCCAAAAAAGCCTAAAATAAATAAATAAATGAATGTAGCCTGCCCACACGGCAGAGTCTGGCAAACTCCCCGTGGCGTCCCCAATATGCCAAATACCAGTAACAATGATGGGTCTCATTCTCCTAAAGAGCCTTGGATATAATCTCAGGGCTAGGATGAAGGAGACGTTACTGGGGTCTGCTCGAGGCAATCGACGAATAACAGGATGATTTGTGATTGTGATTGTGAAATAAATAAATGAATAAATAAAAGAAAGTTGGCAGGCTCTTCGTATTTATGCTTGTGACGTTTCAGTCAGTGGTCTCATCTGTTTTGAGTTGTCATCGAGAAGGTGCTGAGAAGATTAGACCAAGAATGATAAGCACTAGAAAGATGGTCAAGAGGTCTTTCAAAGCATGGAATTAGTTGCGGTCGCAGATTTTTCTTAGTGAGGATTTGGTGGATATTTTACCGCTGGTCAAAGAAAGCATTGTGCCTTCTTGAATTTGCAAAATTGCCTGGTGCTTCATTGAATCCAGTTCTCAAAATTATCAAGTGCTTTTTTTTTTAAAAAAAAAAAAAAACAAAACCAAAAACCTCCCAGCCTTGGTGAAAATTTTGGTTTTCACCAAAAGGCAAAATGAGGAGGGTACGGGGCGGCGGGAGGGTACTCCCTCGGAGCGGATGGTTCAGGCACTTTGGTGCTGGGCGTGTTGTTATTCACAGAAAAGAAAGATGCTCAATCCCTGAACTTCCTTAATATTGTAAACCAAAGCTAACCCAGTCACCAGTATTAATTCTGGTGGGCAAATGAGGCGGGTCTTGTACAGTAAGCCTTTTCTAAGAGTCTAACTAGACTGGGTTTGGCAGAGCTAATTTCTGCAGTTCCTCGACTCTCTTCTAAACATGATGTCCCTTCTGGTGTGTTCACAGCTGTCATCGCGGGCGGGGTGATTGGCTTTCTCTTTGCGATTTTCCTCATCCTGCTGTTGGTCTACCGCATGCGAAAGAAGGATGAAGGCAGTTACGACCTTGGCGAACGCAAACCATCCAGCACTGCTTATCAGAAGGCCCCCACGAAGGAGTTTTATGCGTGAGACTCCCACTTCGTGTCTCTATTTCTGAGATCACTGAACTTTTAAGAAATAAAGCTTTTGCATAGAATAACGAAGATCTTTGGGTTTTTTTGTTGTTGTTGTTGTTTTCGTTGTCATTAACACGCCACTTGGGCGCTTTAATGAGAAGATCCCGATGTATTTAAGACTTTCCATGTATTTCTTTAGAACAACATAAGATTTCAAGGTAACATCTGCAGTGTTCTGTGAATAGCAGTGGCAAAATATTATGTTAAGACTCGATGCTCATGGAATTGGTTGATGCTTTTACTGTGCAAGTGTAGAAACCATTTGTCTTTGCTGGCTAGAGCTGGAAGTTTTGTCTATGACTGACTTGACCGATTGGTCTGACTCTGTTCATTTTCCCATTGTTCCTCTCTTCTCTGCTAATTCCCACCCTCCTCCCCCTGCTTAAAAACAAAACTCTATACCTTCCATAGTTGTTATGGTGCAATTTTGTCTTTGGAGCATTCAGAGAATGGTAATTTCGTGTACATGTGATTTTCCAAGATGTAAACTCTAACCTCCACTTTGTATAAACGTCTCTGTTTTAGACTATCCATTTTACACTCGCTTTTCTTTGCCATTACGTGTGGCTTCAGGCAGGTTTGCAACAGCAAATTGATGTGTAAAATTGGATTATGCCTACAAAACTGTTCAGTCATATCTATCTGGTCAGATCCTGTTCCAGGAGGATGGGATGGAGTCCCTGACGAGAGCCTCAGCAAACCCAAAGATGCTCACAGTATTTTGAGAAGTTGCTGCAAATGCCTTGGGCCACTGTATTTGTTCATTTCTTGCAGTTTGACAGGGGTTGGAGGGTGGGGGAGAGTCAGCTTTTGCTTTTTAAAAAAATGCATTTAAGTTGTAAACGTCCTTTTAAGCCTTTGAAGTGCCTATGATTCCTATGTGATTCGTCGCAGACTGGTGTTAATGAGTATATATAAGGGTTTCAAAGAAGTTGGTATTTTATAAGCACAGACAATTCTAATAGTAACTTTTGTAGTCCTGCGAATAGACATGACTTGTAATTTGGGATTATACAAACTACTGAATAAATCATGTGGCCTCCTATCGAAAATGTCACTGTTCTAGATTTTGTGTATTTTCGACCAGCTGTCCCTTTCCCAAGGACCGCCCGCTGGGGTTGGATCTCTGAGCATTCGCTCAGTGCTCCTAGATGAACACCAAAGACAGTCCTGCTGATGAGCAGATTCGCTTCTGAACTAGCCAGAGGAAATGTGAATGTATTGTTCTGTGTGTGAGTGGAGGGATGGGCAGACTGCCAAGAGACCGGGACATTCGCAAGCTTGCCAGGCTGGCGGGTGTCAGTATGGAGAGGGATGCTTGCTGTGGCAAAGAACTTTTAGTTCTATCAATCCCAAAGCGCAGAGGGGTCCTGTCCTGGCGTGGGTATCTAAGGGTTAGTCCTAGAGACCGTTGGACCTTGGAACGCTTGCTCCCGATCACCCCTTGAAGCTTAACCGCAGACCTAGCTAATCACTCGAAGACCCTTGTCTGCATGCCAAGGGGGGCATGGGCCAAACTGACTGGCTCCCTGCCTGAGATTGAACTTGCTAGAAAGGATGGAAGAATGAAGGTCCTTCGATCCTTCCTTCTAGCCGAACATTTCCTTTTTCTATTTGGCCATCCATTTTATTTCCAACCATGAGCCGCCTGACTTAAATAGGAAGAAGATAGCCAAAAAAAAAAATGATCAATCTTCTCCATGGATGCTTTCTTTAGAGTCTTCCCTGGAATGGCCATAGAACCCAATCAAAACAAAACTTTTTAGCAACTCTTGGATCTGTGTTTACTTAAATTCTTAATGGCCTTAATTCCTGGCCCATCACTTACAGAATCAATCTGCTTTGAGGGACTGAAAAAGAAAGAATAGCAGTTCCCAGCACCCCCTGCTTCTACAGCTATCGAGGCTAAGAATACAGTGGGGGTTGGGGACTGGGGGTTCCAACGGCAAAGCAGACTCAGTTCAGTGTGGAGAGTAACAACTGCTGGGGAAATTGGTGCCAGGAAAAGAACATTTCTGGCAAATATTTTGTCACTGCTGTAAAGCAAAATATTTGTTGAAGTGCCAAAATAAAGTCTGTCGTGCTGAAAGTAAAACATCATTGTATAGACTGGCATTGAGTTTTCTTCGACGGTATGTTTTCTGCTTAGTTTTGAAATTCCTTTCCTTTGAAGATGCAGTAAACAGTGCTTCTTTTTTTAAAAAAAAAAAGTGTTCAGGACAGTCTTGAGTAAAATGTAAATATTAAAATATTAAAGCCGATGTGAAAAGTTCCTGTTTCCTTAACCACCTGTAAATGATTTTCCATGTGTGAACCTGGCTTTATGTCGAGAAATTTGCACTCTTTGGAGGGGCAGCCTGTGAGGGGAATGGACTGGGGGTGGGGGGGTTGTCTAGTGTTTTTTTTTTTGTAAGTTTTGGCTGCAGAGCAGTAAGTGGTACCTGAGCTGCAGAATTAAGACCAGGTTCACTGAGTTGAGTTTAAGTTGGGTTTTGGTTGACAACATTACAGAAATTGCTTTCTATATGTGGTGTCAGCTAAAATAAATCCTTTCTGCACTTTGGGGAAAAGAAACAGCTTGAATTATTGCAGAGTTTCCGGGGCTGCCCTTAGGAAGAAGTTAGGCAGTGTGAAACCTCCTCACCTTTGAGCACAGACCTTTAGGTTTATAAACCTTTCTGAAAGTGGTGTGGGAGAGAAATTCACCTGGAAGGTAAGTTAAGAAGAAACAAAGCACTTATTTGGGGGTATATTCCTTGAATTCCAACACCCTGGCTCATCAAAGCCTGTCTGGACATTTTGAGAAACTGAGATAGGAATATTCTAGTTGTGAGCAAAAGGGCAGACTGCCAGGGAAAAGTTTTAACTTGCATAAAGTGCATTTGAAGGAGGTTCAGGGGCTAAAGGAGTATCTCTACCCAGTAGAGGAGAGAATGGGGAGCCCCTCAACCCAGCCTTTGCTACAGAAATGAAAGAATCTTCTTCCTTTTGAGACTGGAAAGCCTTTGGGAGAATTCATCTCCACCCCACAATAATAAGAGTCGATAGATAGCTTCAGGCCAGTTATTGAGTGAGCTGTGGGTGCTGTGATTCTTTGCAGATTAGACCAGATGTACTTGCTTATTGTTAATATCGGTGTAGGATAGTGCCTTCCAACCACAGTATAAAAAGGTGGAGGAACAGTGATAAGGGAGACTAATTAGGCTAAGAAATCTGAATAGGTGAACCAGACTCAGGTCACCTCAGAGAACCAAAAATGCTTGACCAATGGCCCCTCCAAATACCAGCACAAAATGATTTGACTTTTAGAGTTCAGACTTTCCGAGGTTGTCCCAGCTCTAAGTTGTTGTCCTGGTGCTTCTCAGCTGTCATGCTGGTGAGTGTGACTTGCATTGTGCAAATGTGTTGAAATAAATGGAAAGTCATCCCCTGGGTAACCTCGTCCTTCATCCCACATTCTCCTAACTCTGACCATTTCACGAGTCTCAGTCTTCATTGTTCTCATCTCTTGGAGTACTTACCCTCTATCACACAAACTCTTTTGGTGAAAACATCTGTAGTTCATGCACGCACCAGGTGTCATTTCAAAGAAGTGGAGTTTTCCCCATCAGAGAACATTCTTCTACCAGGAATGTCACTGACATTTTGTGTAACTTTATAACGCATTCATATATCAATATTTATACATACCAATTCCATTTCAAAACCTTGAGAAAAAAATTTAAGCAGAGGAATGATCACCCCCCCGCAAATATTGTAGAGTTAACTTTTTCATCAAAATTACCTTTAAAGCTTTATTATGATTATATAATGGTGAGCAGATACATTGTAAAAAAATGGTTTTAAAGAGCAGTTTTAGGCAATAAAATCTCCACCTGGCATTTCTAAATTCTAAGCTTCTGGTGGTCATTTGTGAAACTCAGGAGAGGTTACCAGCTAACAAAGGCTGGATGAAAAAGAAAAGGAAAAAAATCGAAGGAACCAGAGAGATAGTACAGAGGGTAAGTCTTGTACACACCTAACCTGGCTTATATCCCAAGTACCCCATATAGTTCCCTGACCCCAACCAGGAGTGGTCCCTGAGCACAGAGACAGGAATGAGTCCCGAGTATCACCAGAAGTGACCCAAATGCCAAAAAAAAGAAAGAAAAAGAAAAAGGAAAGGACGGTACAAGTGTGGCAGGCCTTGGTGCTAATGTTTTTCTGACTGAAATGAAAACTCCGATTTGGCCACTTCTGGCCATCCCATTCAAGTCTCTTAGAAAACTTTCTTTCCCCCAAAGATGAGACAACAGTCTCCACATTCAGTGGTGAACGTCTCAGTAAATTTTGCTCACCCAGTGCCCCCCATTCGCAGTGACACCATTCCTCCCTGAAGGTGCTAAGAGTTCAGTCCTTCCCTTTTTTTCTGACCAAGGAATCACAGTGACTTGGAACACCTGAGCTGCTGGGGCATTTGCTGGACGTCATCGGAACAGAGTCTCATGAGAGATAGCGAGAACTGGCGCCGTGCGGGCTGCAGGCGTCTATAAAACTCAGGCCTTCAGGCTGCTCCACCCCAGCCCAGGGCAGCCGACACCCAGCGAGCTGGCACAGTCTGCTCCCACCCCCTTCTCAGGCTGGGGTCTTGTGGGGAAGTGCAGGGTATAGGGCCAGATGTTCGTGAGGTGGGGGAGGAGGAGAAGACAGGCACAAAACGGGAAACAGCCACAAGTGGCCAGGATCAGCTGGTTAGTCACCTGGGGGATGGCCATGAGCCCCGGCTGGGGGTCGGAGCTAGAGCGTCACCCCAACCAGACACATGCCATGGCAAAGGGCAGCCGCCTGCCCCCTGGCCGTGCTGCGGGTCTGTGGGGACTGGCAGGAGGCAATGTCCTGACTCAGTGGCCTGCTCCTGTGGGTCGTGAGGACATGATCTTTGTGCGGGGCCAGCCCTTTCCAGCGGGCGTCCATCCTAGCTGCTTCGCGAGCTCCAGCTGCCTCCTGGACCAAAGCCAGCCCGCGCTTCCTGCTCCCTGGGATTAGCTGCGACCCCACGACTTGCACTGGATGATGAACTGTGCAAGGGACAGGTGTCCTCCCCACCCTGCAGATCAGGAACTGGGCTCCCTGCTGGCTTCCCTAAGCCCCCTCCCCGCTTCTCCCCAGGAAGTGCTTTCCTCCTCCTCTCTCTCTCACCTCGACCCCCCTGGATCCAATCTCCCCTCCCCTGGCCACGGTGGATTCCGGCTTCCCTCCTAGTGGCAGTGATGCACGAGTGAACAGCAGGTGGACGGTCAGATGAGCCAATGAGCGTGCAGAGAGGTAAGTAGCTGGAGGGAGCGGAGGGCCGGAGAGCAGGGCTCCGGAGCCCACCCTGACCTTCTAGGTGATTGCTTCTGCAGTGTGGGCATTTGGGACTTTCCCCAGGGTCCACGCAGAGGAGGTGTATGGTCTTTCCTGGTCAACGGGAAGAGACGCTGCAGCCTAGCGCGCACACGGAACGGAACGGAGAAGCATTGGCGCCGTGTCCAAAATTGGAAGAAGTCATTTGGCAGGGAGCAGATCTGACTATTCAGGAAATATCTCTACTATCTGAGTTTCCTGGCAGGAAATAATTGGCCAAACAAAGCAGTGTCTCTCCCGAGTGGGGCTTCATTTGGGGGTCATGAAGCTGGATTTCCACTTCCTTCATGACACTCTGCCGGGGCCAGTGGCAGTGGGAGCTGGCATCTTCCTGGCAGCCCCTGCTCCAGAGCTCATGAAAGAATGCCTCTCCCACAAGCTCAGAAACGCCAACCTGGCCTTTCTTGTTAGCGTTTTGTTCCTTTCCCCGCACAGAGCTCGTTTTTTTTTTTCCCTGTGTGGGTCACAGCTGCATGGGTGGGTGGGAATTCAGGGAGGGACACATGGAATCCAAACAGCATGGCTTCTGCCAACAAGTCATCCCTGGTTCTCACTAGGCAGCAGCCCGGGCCCAGGCCCTGGGACTCCAGAATCAGCTAGACCAAGGTCCCGTGGCCAAGGAACTTCCATCCCAGCAGGAAGAGACGGGCCAGGCTGTGTAATGCATCTCCATGAAGATGCCTCGAGTGGCCCAAGTGATAGCACAGTGAGGAGGTCATTTGCCTGGCATGCGGTCCACCCTGATTCAATCTCCGGTGTCCCACAGGGTCCCCTAAGCCTGCCAGAAACGATCCCTGAACACAGAGGCAGGAGTAAGCCCTGAGCACTGCATAGTGTGGCCCCCCCAAACAAGCAAACAAAAGAGGTTCCGCGAGGGAGTGAAGATGGAACCACATTGGGGTGGAGGATTTCAGGCAGCCAGCACTGAAGCCACGCAGAGTGTGACTTGGGGATCGGAGACTCTGGGGACGGATCAAGGACAGGCGACCCCCCCCCCCCCCCCCCCGCCAACCACCACCACCACCAGCTGCCAAGGGACGTTCTCCCGCCTTCGCACAGTGCTTTTTTTTAAATTTTATTTTCATAAAGTCGTTTAACATAATTGATTACATTCAATATTTCAACATTCATCCCACCACCACTATTCTGATTTTTTTTTTCCCTTTTGAATCATACCCGATGATGCTCACGGGTTTCTCCTGGCTTTGCACTCAGGAATTACTCCTGGCGGTGCTTGGGGGACCCTATGGGATTCCAGGAATTGAACCTGGGTCAGCTATGTGCAAGGCAAATGCCCTCCCCGCTGTACTATCGCTATGGCCCTATTTTGAATTTTTCACCTCAGCATCCGAGTCCCTGGGAGCACGTGGGAAATCAGACACAGGTTCCTGGGATTGCCTCCAGCATGTCGGATTTCTGTCAGCGGGGAGCAGCCCCGGACAGTTCCAGCCCAAACGTGGCTCTGGTACAAATCCTACCCCCTCCCCTCTCCATTGTGTGGGATCCGAGTGACCACCCTACTCCCCCCCCCCCGAGAGCCCCACTGCCCTCTCTCTCTCCCTACGCCCAGACCTGGCCCTTCATTCTAGGTAGGAGCCTGCCTTGAGAGCGTTGGCACCATTATGCTGCCCTCCACCCCCCACCCGTAGAGCCTGACTGTGGCAGGGAAGATGATGCTGTTTTTCTTTCCCAGTATGTGGGGATCTTCCATCAAAGAACAGCCCAACTCGTGTTGAAAGTTCTTTGTTTGGGGGGTCACACACTTCAGTGCCCAGGGTTTACTCCTGGCTCTGCACTCGGGAATTACTCCTGGCTGGGTGTAGGGAAAACTATGTGTAGGCAGAAACAGAACCCGGACTGGCCGCGTGTGCAAGTTCCCACCGCAGCCCCTGTGTCAAAGGTTCTAACGGAATCCGGGGAGAAGGCGCCCACCCATCGCTGTTAAAGCCAGCGGCCTCCGCCCAGAGCCAGAAGAAAGGCCCTGCACAGCTGGCTGTGACCCCCAAACCAAGAGGAAAAGAACAAAATAAAACAAACCCCCAGGCCTCGGACCTTCGCAGAACCCAGCCGGGCCTCGCTCGCGGGCAGAGAAATGCGACCGTTTTGCCGATAAATATGTGGTGTTTAGACAAGCGATGACTCTTGTCCACTTCCTTTGTTCTTTCCATATTTCTACTCTGGTGCCACCTCATCACCACGCGGGACCCAGGCCATCCCGAGATCAAACACTACCCTTTTTATGACCCCCGTCTCCCATTTATGAGAAGGAGTCTGGGCTGTTAACAGGCTTGGAAAAAAATTTTCTTCTGTGCCATCTTGATTGGTAACATCTGTTCGAATTCCCATTCATAAATTCAAATTGGGGGCCGGGGCAACCATCTGCTTTCTGCAAGCGTCAGAAAGAAGCCGAGGCCCAGGCAGCTGTTCTGGAGAAGGCCCGCGTGGGCCAGCCTGGCCGGGCTTGCCTTTCGAGACTCTGCAGGGGGGAAGGGAGGAAGGGGCTCCTTCCTACTTTGGGGTGTGGTGGGTGGGGCGGGGACTGACTCAGAGTCTGGACTTCAGCACATGGGCCGAGTCTAATTCTTCTCCCATTTCTCTTTTTTTATGGAATCATTTGAATCTTGTCTTCTGGGGGCAGTTTGGAAAGAAAAAGGTATTCATCTTCTCCATTCCTTTCGTTCTATCTCCCACTCAGGTTTTCTTCCCCCACCTCCCCTTTCAGTCTCTGTCTGTGCACGTGCTCACACATGAGCCAGGAACTACAATCTTTCCACGGGTTTGCTCCAAGCAGCCTACCGAGGTCAGCAGACTGGACAGCCTGGCACCCTGGCTAGCCTGGGTCATGGGCAGTTTTCTAGCCTGCCTGGACCCCTGGTTCTTTATTGTTCATCTCAGGAGGGAGGCACTGGTCAGGCTAATGGACGGGGTTGGCAGCTGTGGGGCCCAGCACCCAGAAAAGCACTTTCCTGTTTGGCTGTAGGCCGGGCCTGCGTGTCAGAGGAATCCGCTCCTGCTATCCTGCCTGGCTCTCTCCTAAAGACACTGCAAGCCACCAAGAGGGGCCCTCAGAAACAGGTGACATACCCGGGGCAGCTGCCCCTCGCCAGCATCCTCCCACCGTCCTTGCCAGGAAGCCTCGTGTAACGTAACTTCCGTTTCTAATGCCCATCTGCAGACCTCAACATGAGGGCAGGGAGCCACCCATCCCTGACGTGGCTTCCTGGGACTCGTAGGGCGTCATGCCCCTGTATCATGGCCGATACTCCAGCTCCCTTCTGTGACCTGGAATGAGTCACAAAACAACTGTGACAACTTCTGGGATGGCACCAGCAGAGAGGAAGTCAATCTCTCTCTCTCTCCCCTTTGGCTTGAAGGTGTGTGGTTCATTCTGGAAAGGTCTGGGAGTGTGAGAGGGCTCAGCTGGCTCTACTGACCCAGGAATAGCCAACTGACTGGTGATCCCCATTCCGAACCCCTGGGATCAACCCCCAGGAGGGTCTTTCAGGCTTTGGTATCGCTAATCTTCCCTACCTGGCACAGTTCTTCCTCCCTCTTGGGTCTCTGAACCCCTATCCTGTCCTTCCTCCCTCTTTCGGGACTCTTCAGGGTTCGAAATTAGAAATACTAGGAGACAAGGTCACAGGCAGTGGGCCAGAAAAAGACGATGCAGAAGACACTGCCTTGCACGCAGCCCACTGGACTCAACCGTCTGCACTGCATGTGGTCCCCTGAGCACTACCAGGTGTGACCCCAGAAAGCAAACACCAGAAGAACAGATGACGAAAGCCTGGCTTTAGGGGGTTGGTCCTCTGTGTCCATGGTGGACACCATTCATCGAGCCCACAGAGCTGACTTCAGTCCTTCCATCATCACATGGAGATGGTGGGCACGTGTCAGAAGAGGAAGTCTTGGTATAATCCTCCACCCAGGAAGAGCATCTGTCTTGAGGCTGTTGATGTTCTGAACCATATCAGGAGCTGAGAACATTTGATTCACAGAAGTTGGTTGACCTAGGATCCAAACCTGATTTGCAGTATTCATTCTGGGGGAAGTGAGCTTAGAGCTTGATATCAAATCTTAGCTTATCAAATGAAACTTTCCTTCCTTTTGTCCTTCCTTCCCTTCTTCCTTCCCTCCCTTCCTTCTTCCTTCCTTCACTGCTGCCTGCCTGCCTGCCTGCCTGACTTCCTTCCTTCCTTTTTTCCTTCCTTCCTTCCTTCCTTCCTTCCTTCCTTCCTTCCTTCCTCCCTCCCTTTCTCCCTCCTTCCTTTCTTTCTCCCTCCCTTCCTTCCTACCTTTCTTCCTTCCTCCCTCTCTTTCTCTCCCTCCCTCTTTCTCCCTCCCTCTCTCTTTCTCTTTCTCCCTCCCCCCTCCCTCCCTCTCTTCCTTCCTTCCTTCCTTCCTTCCTTCCTTCCTTCCTTCCTCCCTCCCTTTCTCCCTCCTTCCTTTCTTCCTCCCTCTCTTTCTCCCTCCCTTCCTTCCTACCTTTCTTCCTTCCTCCCTCTCTTTCTCTCCCTTCCTCTTCCTCCCTCCTTTTCTCTTTCTCCCTCCCCCTCCCTCCCTCCATCCCTTCCTCCCTCCTTTTCCTTCCTTCCTTCCTTCCTTCCTTCCTTCCTTCCTTCCTTCCTTCCTCCCTTCTTCCTTTCTTCCTCCCTCTCTTTCTCCCTCCCTTCCTTCCTACCTTCATTCCTTCCTCCCTCTCTTTCTCTCCCTCCCTATTTCTCCCTCCCTCTCTCTTTCTCTCTTTCTCCCTCCCCCTCCCTCCTTCCCTCCCTCCTTCCCTCCCTCCCTCTCTTCCTTCCTTCCTTCCTTCCTCCCTTTCTCCCTCCTTCCTTTCTTCCTCCATCTCTTTCTCCCTCCCTTCCTTCCTACCTTTCTTCCTTTCTCCCTCTCTTTCTTTCCCTTCCTCTTTCTCCCTCCCTCTCTCTTTCTCCCTCCCCTCCCTCCCTCCATCCCTTCCTCCCTCCTTTCCCTCCCTCCCTTCCTTCCTTCCTTCCTTCCTTCCTACCTTCCTTCCTTCCGCAATGGACACTTGAATCCAAGTTATCCTATACTTGATTCTGTGATAGTGGGACACACACTTTGACCCTGTCTCTGAGAATGAGACTTAGAACAAGTCACCAAGCCCGTCTGAGCTGCCTTCTTTCATCTCTAGAACAAGAAAGGCAACAGGACTACCTTTTTCACAGGATGATTACCATGATGGAAGAAGATTCATCTACTGAGCGCTGAGAGCAGGGTCTGGCAGGCAGAAGGTAGACCACAGTGAGTCCAAACACACACCAGAGTCGGTTCTATTTTGCTCTCTTGACAAAAAGCCCAGAGGTGATCATGGCTGTTGCCACTGTGTCACCACAGTGCTCTTGGTGCTGGCTGTCGGCTCAGCACTGCACGAAAGGACACGCTGTTCAGCCATCCCTGCTTACCTCTGCCAGGGGCTCCGTCCTACTTTCGCAGGTGCTTTTCTGTTCAAAGGGGTGTTCAAGTAGACTGACCAGCCACACCCTCAAGCGCCTCAGTCATACAATGACCTAACACCCATCCCTCCACCAGTGCACATTCCCCACCACCAATGTCCCCAGTATTACCCTCCATCCCAATCCTCCCCCTGCCTCTGTGGCAGACAATTTCTCCCATACTCTCTCTCTGCTTTTGGGCATTATGTTTTGGCAATATAGATACGGAGAGGCCATCACGTTTGGTCCTTTATCTACTTTCAGCACACATCTCCCATCCCAAGTGATCCCTCCAACCACCTTTGACTTAGTGATCCCTTCTCTATCCAAGCAGCCTTCTCCCCCAGCTCATGAGGCAAGCTTCCAACTATGGAGCAATATTCCTGGCCTGGAGGATTCAATTTGGTGGTGCCTTTATATACCTGATGAACATTTGGCCTAGATTACTTGTACCAACAGGGGAAAGAACATTGACCCAAGATTAAGGGGCGGGAGCTCAGAGCCGTGTGATGTTGGGCCAGTTGGTCTCCCTCGGAGGAGACACCGAGGATATTGTCCTTGGCGCAGTCTCACAGACATGGTGGGGTGGGGTGTGCAGAGCAGTTGTTGACTCGGGGAACTCGATGTTGAAGCTAGACAAGGAGATGGTTTTCCTCTCCCCACTTGCTTTGGGCTCAGCCTGTCCCCTTTGCCCCTTGGTGGGGGGAAGACTTGTACTTTGCAGGAAACAGAGAAGGGTTCAAGGCACCCAGGAATACCACGCCTGTGGACATGGGCTACCAAACATGTGTTGGCAAATGGCTCCTTTGCTTTTGCAAGACACATCTCTCCCCAAGACCAGTGGCTCTCATTACCAGTTGGGGGCAGGGCAGGGGCATTTATAGGAAGATTCCACTCTGGTTCTTTATTTTTCTCCAAACCATTTTGGCGACTCTGAAGGACCCAACTCCAGCTGTGGATGTCCTTGCTCCTTGGGGTAATGCCTAGAGTCACACCACAGAAATAGAACATGGACCGTAATACTGCAATGTGAAGGTGAGCACCAGCGAGCAAGTCTTCATGGAGGGATCCCACCACATGCCCTGGGGTCACGGCAAGCGCCTTTTACTTCTACAAAATGCCAGGATCTCTTGCCTTCCTGAGCAATCCTGCTGCATGCTGGCTCCCGCCTGAGTCTGCTCCGGTTCTTATACTCTGAGATCAGGCCTTCGCCCAACACTTGGGGGACTTCTCAGCACCAATTGATGAAACTTCTTGAGATAGTTTACCCCCATCTTCAAGGGTTCCCCAAGCAGCCAGACTTTCAGGAAGACTGAACAGCCAGGATGAAATGTTGGTGTCAGTCTCCCCTCCTCTCTGCAGCAGAAGGTGCAGGAATTCCAGCGCATAGTCGAGTTTATGGAAGGATTCACTCCAGCTTAGGCATCTGCGTGATAATGTTTACAATGTAAAAAAAAAAAAATGAAAGCATTTCCTTTTAAAAAAATGGAAATTAGATGAAAAGAAAGGAAAAAGAATAAGCTCATTCTCTTTCCATCACAACAGAGACAACCACTATTCACATTTTAGTACATTTCATTCCCATATTTTCATAAATTTTTATACAGTTGTTATCATATGTGGTCCCTTTTTCTTCCTTAGACTTTGAATTTTTATGGGAATTTTCCCATATCTTCATCCTTGTAAACATAATATTTAGTGGGATGGTATATAATATATAGTGGGAAAACATTGCCTATTTAATCATATCCTTATTTTAGGATGGATACCAGATACATGTGATAATGCCGTGTAAGTAAAGCATCGCCAATATGGCTCCAAATTAGGCTTTTTAGTTTAAAGTCATGTGCTGATGTTTTCCATGTTGTGAAAAATTATTTGAAAGTCTTCTCTTCAATCGATGCATAGTATTTCACTGTAGGACTGTCCCAAACTTAAGCTGCTGTTCTTGCTTTGCTAGGCATCTGATGTGTAATTAATGCTTTGCCATACTAAAGTAATCCGCTGAATTTATGATCACTTCAGTAGAATATCATCATTGTTACTGGTATTTGGCATATTGGGGACGCCACGGGGAGTTTGCCAGACTCTGCCGTGTGGGCAGGTTACATTCGGTAGCCTGCCAGTCTGTCCAAAGTAGGAATGAGATATTAAGATGTTGCGCGGCCGCATTTGCGGCCGCATGCTTCTGGGAGCTGGGTTTTATAGTCTCTGGGTCTTGGCCGTTGATGGGATTACATGGCGTCAGGGGGCCAGCTGGTGGGTGTGACTCCTGCCTACTGGAAGATGGAGGATCTGGGTGGAGGATGCTCAGCCCCAATCCGAGCAGGCTTGGAGATCTCAGCCCCGGGACCCGCATGCCTTTGTTCCTCTGCCGGTATCTTCATGCGTGTGGAGAGTGGTCTCAGCATGGTGGTGGCTGGTTCTGGAGGTCTTCGGCTGCCAGAGCCCTAGTCGGGGTGGGGAGGGAAGCTCAAGATGTTACTGGGATGTTACTTGGGCCTGCTCGAGGCAATCAACGAACAACAGGATGATTGTAATATCGTGATCGTGATATCAGTAGACTAGATTCCCTCCAAGAGCATAACTGGGTCAAAGAGTGAGACAACACTAACAGATGCTCAGCAAACCCAAGGCTATCATGCCGGGACATATAATTAGACTACATTTCCTGTATAAACTCAAAAAAGACAGCACCAAGGGACGCCAGATGTGTAAAGTAAAAAAGACAGCAGCAGCAGCTCTATCTCTCCCGCCGCCCGTGTTTGGTAGTCTCACGCTGCTTCTCCCACCCCAAGGAGGTCAATGGCGATGTGCAGATGAAGGAAGGAACGAGGGCCTGGCTGGTTGGTCTTAGTTGCAGTTTATTCCATCCCCATCTCCACTCTCCTCTGATTCTCCTCCTGCTTCTTCCTCCCCCATGCTACTTCATTCTCCTCCTCGATCCCCCTTCATCCTCCTTCTGACTCTGGAATCTGGATCTGGATCCCCCTTTCTCCTTCTCCTTCTGGAGTCTGGATCCTGATCCCCCAACCCACTCTTACAGTCTAGTTAAATCCCAGAACCATGAGGGGTTGGGGGAACAATTAATTACACATAGGTGTGGTCACAATCAATAGGGGTAAAGTTCTTTCCCTTGGGGAAAGCCACTTCTAGGACAGATCCTCTCTCAGCAGGATGACCCACCCTAGAAAGGAATCCCCTGGGTGTGTTTCTCCTCTCCTCGTCCAACAAACATACAAGCATACATTACATATAAGTAACATTACAAAAGTCTTCACTTTTGGATCATGACAGCATTTGTCTATGATCAAGCTCTTAACTTATAGTT
Source organism: Sorex fumeus (assembly GCF_029834395.1). Taxonomy (NCBI): domain Eukaryota; kingdom Metazoa; phylum Chordata; class Mammalia; order Eulipotyphla; family Soricidae; genus Sorex; species Sorex fumeus. The sequence goes on from NW_026606110.1 coordinate 325,855, forward strand.
AAGAATCGTGGCACTTTGGCCTGGCCCATTTCGTTGCCAAGGGTAGCTCACCGCTTGCCCTGGATCCATTCAGTCCCTTGTCGGGACCCTGCTTTTGGGGTGTTGGGAACTAAGGGCAACTGAGGCGTAAGTCGAGAAAGCAGATGCCCGGGAGTGAATAATATTCAAAGTCAATTAAATCCTAAGTTACAAAAGCATAATTTTAACTGTCTTCCTGTATCTATACAAAAAGGACATTGCATTAAAGTAAACTATTCAAAAGACATAAGGAGAGGAGAAAGGCAATATTAACCTACAATACAATTTCAGTGTCCTAGAAGGATCTGATCTTACAAATTAACAGATTTTGATTAGGGGGAAAAGCTGATTAACTGGTTGGGGAAGAGAACAGAGAGAAGAGGTTACAGATAAACAAAGGAATGGGAGTGACTCGGGAGCACTGTGATGGGTATAACCTAAGCTCCTTGTGGCAAGGGAGAAAGGACAAACCAATGTTATCCTACAGTTTCCCAGACACCCTTGCAGGGAAACAGGTCCACATGATCTGACTAGAGATGGTTGAATTTCTTCCATATTTCTCCAAAAAAGTTTATCTGCATAGTCCTCTGTGCATTTTCCAGTTCTAAATCTCCACGGCTTACCTGGTTAAATATCCGTTCACTCAAATTAGGAGACTAACACCCAAGAGTGGCCGAGATTAGTACCAGGAATTTTGCTCCATGGCTTGGAGGCCAGCTGGGCATTCTAGGGGAAACGGGAGCTCAGATAGAGAAAGGAGCACCAAATAAAGGGTGTTGGGAGGATCCTCCCAGGATGGGAGAAGCGTGCTGAAAGTAGACCTTAGACCAAACATGATTGCCACTCAATGCCTCTTTTGCAAACCACAGCACCCAAAAGGAGAGAGAGAACAAAGGGGAATGCCCTGCCACAGAGGCAGGGTGGGACGGGGGGGGGTAAGAGGGATGCTGGGACCTGTGGTGGGGGAGAATGGGCAGTGGTGGAGGGATGGGTACTGGATCATTGTGTAACTGAAACCCAAGCACAAAAATTCGTAAGTCTACAACTGTACCTCATGGTGTTTCACTAATAAAAAATTTTTAAAAATCCGTTCACTTCATAAATAAATAAATATGTGTGTAGAAAGAGATACACACATATTAATACATATATATTATGTATGCATATATACACATATATGTATGCATGTGCATGCATGCACCCATGCACACAAACACCTGAGACTGGAAATAATTCAGGCAAATGATATGAGCAAGAAAAAAAGTTTGACTTTATTAGAGTCTTTACACTACACTTTTCGTCCACAGCCAGTGTTACCTGATTAAATTTTAAAATGTACCTTTACATTTTTGTTCATTTAAAAATATCTTATTTTAGGGGCTGGAGAGATAGCACAGCAGGTAGGGAATTTGCCTTGCACGTGGCCGACCCGGATTCAATTCAAAGCATCCCATATGGTCCCCTGAACACCGCCAGGAGTAACCCCTGTGCATCACCGGGTGTGACCCCCCAAAAATATTTTAATGTAGACAAAATTCACAACTATTGATATAATTCTAGAGTTGAAATGAATTAGATAACAAAGTCACAAAAATAAGTATAAAAATCAAATTTTTAAAATGTGTCTGATCATGGGGTTCTTAAGTCCTTGTCTAAGAATTTATTAAGCTGTTTATCGTTGTGTTATTAGTTTTGTTGGTTAAGTCTAGCTGGCTTCTATATTACTTTCCCGTCTAATTTGGCATGTTCCTACACAGCCGAGGGGGTTAGAGACTTCAGGATCTAGGATCTGAAATCATGAGTTGGCATGGTGGCAGCTGTGGGGGATGGGTGTGGCTGCCTGGGCTTCTGGAAGTATGGGCAGGGGCTGGGGGGAGGCTGCCCACCCTGACTCAGAGAAGATGCCAGAGGCCTGAGCCCAAGCACCAGCATGCCTGTGATGATTCTCAGTTTGGCATCTCTGCAGAGAATATTCATGAAGCGCTGGGCGGAGTTGAGCTGTTGGCATGGCTGCAGTGGTGAGGTGTGGGTGCAGATGTGGGGGCTCCGGGATGGCAGGGATTTGACCCACTCACCTCCCGAGGGCACCCTGTAGTTTTCAGCCTCGGAGGCCAGTGTTTCCATAAATTTTAGCCACTTGGCGTGCATCTCCTGGGAGATGTAGTTATGGATTGGTAGAGCGGGTCGGTGTGTGTCAGCATGGTGGTGGCGTCTGTCTAAAAGTTGTGTATTTTTTTAAGAGGTTTCTGGTATTGCTTTTTTGTGAAGGGGGTTGGGTTTGGACCATACCCAGTACTACTCAGGCTCTATTCCCGGTTCGGTGATGAGAGATCTGGCTATGCTCAGGGGATGCCAAGGTCCCGGGGATTGAACCCAAGCCTCCTGCATGCAAAACCTGCACTCTAGACTTTTCGGCTATCTCTTCCAACCCTGACCATAATTGAAAGTGCTGTTTAGAGAGGTCGCAATAAAGTATATTCTCATCTGTGATGTATGAAGAAGCCCACGGCATTGTCAGCACTGAAATAGATAGCCATCCTCCATAAAAATATTGTTCATCATTAAATTTGGCTTTGGCTTTTTTTTTTGATTACTAGTAGAATATTTTTATGTTTACTAGTTATTTACATTTCATGATGTTTTTCAAATGTGGAAACTGTATAATTTTATTAAACAATCATTCCAATAGATATTTTCTTCTGTTAGACATTTCATTGTTCTAATCTACACCTTTCTAGACAATTTGAAATTAAAACTTTATTGATCTAAAAAGCCACCCTAATTTTTTGGCTAATTTCTAGAGGATTCCAAATCATTACTATGCTTTAAAGGTGGAACAATATTTATAGTCGAGTGCTGGAGCGATAGCACAGCGGTAGGGCGTTCGCCTTACAAGCGGCCAACATGGCCGACCCGAGTTCGATTCCTCCGCCCCTCTCGGAGAGCCCGGCAAGCTACCGAGAGTATTCGATATGCCAGACACAGTAACAACAAAGTCTCCAATGGAGACGTTACTGGGCCTGCTCGAGCAAATCGACGATCTTTACCTTTACCTTTAATAAACTATTGGGCCTGGTCCTGAAATTCTGTGAAAACTAAACTGTTAGTCAAATAATTGCAGAATATAGTTCATTCAAAATAAATCTCAAGGGAATCCTTTGAAACTCTGGTGTTGGCAAATGGCCACCACCTGGTATATTTTATGTTTATTTATAGGGAGTAAAGAGAATTATTTAGCTACTTAATAGCATTGCAATGGAGCTTACGAAACTCTAGTGCATACATTGGCTTTGCCTTCCTTGACATATGTCACCATCTTGGTTTTAATTCTTTGTTCCAAGCATAATCCCCGTGCATTGGTGTTCTCTGTTGGGATAGGGAGGAGGTTGGTGAATGTAACCTATCCCCCTTGGTTTTCACTCTTCTGTTCCTTCATGCCCTGCTGGTTACCGTCACCTCTATTTGTAATCCCAGTCAGCCCATTCTTGACTGTTGTTAGGACGACCATACAAGTATATCTTGAGCTCCTTACTCTGTGTCATTCTGGGTGCTAGAAATATGGCAGAAATGTCTGGACTGGAGGAATTTTCAGATGGGAATAAATGTACTATTATTGGAAGTAGTATTGCTTAGAGTGTCGCAAAAGAGTCAGTACCATGGGGGAAAAGAAAGGAAAAATGGAGTAGGCAAGGGTAAATTGACACTTTGACATCGGGATGGCTGGTTGGAGAAGAGATCTGAGCAAAAAGCTGAGGGAAGGGGGCAAGGAGAGTGGCCCAAGAAGCTGTTCAGGGTAGGGGGTATCAGTGAGACTGGGAGTGCAGGAGTGTTTGTGGAGTAGCAAGAAGGAGGCAGGAATGCCGAGGAATAGGGGTGGAGGCCGCGGCATCTCCTCACCTAGGACAGGCACTTTGGCCCTTCCCTTGGGCCTGATGTGAGGCCTCTGAAGGGCTCTGAACACAAGAATCATATTGTCCAGCATTCACTCTCCAGAGCTCTTTTCTCACTGTTGAGTGCTGGCAAAACCATTTCACACCTCAGTGGCTGACGCCAGTGCTCACTCCTGGGAACTGAATGGGTCGATGGCGATAGACTTCAAGATCTCAGAGGACCAAGGATCCAGCCGTCAGTCCTCAGTGCAGGTGTTGGCAAGGACACATGTGCGCTATCTCCTTGTGGCTTGGGTGTCGGGAGCATGGCGGAGGCGGGTTCCTGTGGGATGCAGCCCTACTGCACACAAGTGACCCAGGTAGGAGCTGCTGGTTTCCAGGGAAGATCACCCGATGGCCAGAGAAGGCTCCAGGATTGACCAATTGTTTGCAGGAACCAAAAGGCACAGCGACGTGGCTTGGCTTCCTTACCTATGGGTCTCGGAAACTGACCCTCAGGGAGAATGGATGTGGATGTGGTTAGTGCCGCGCCTCTAGAGGTCAGCTGCTGTTACTAGGATTAACATTACTCAAATACCACTGAGCACCCTTTTCTTCAGTACCAAGCTTGAGGGTGAGGTTTAAAGGAAATTTTTAAAAAGTTGAGTCCATCTGTTCCTCAAAGTAGATCTTATTTTCTATTTTATTTTTATTCTTTGGGGAAGGTCTGGGGAGCCTCACCCAGTGATGCTCAGGGGTTACTCCTGGTTCTGCAATCAGGAATTGCTCAGGGGACCATATGGGATGCTGGGAATCGAACTTGACTGCACGAAAGGCAAGCACCTTACCTGCTTATTATCTCTCCAGTCCCTTGTTTTCTGTTTATAAGTACTATATCTCAGCCCCTATTTCTTATTTTAAAGTGTTGGTTAAATGATTTGTTAGTGGGCACCCAGCTAATTTAACTTTAACATATAAAACCACTTTCAATTCCTCCGCCCCTCTTGGAGAGCCCGGCAAGCTACCGAGAGTATCTTGCCCACACGGCAGAGCCTGGCAAGCTACCCGTGACGTATTCAATATGCCAAACACAGTAACAACAAGCCTCACGAAGGAGACGTTACCTGGCCCACTTGAGCAAATCGATGAACAACGGGAGGACTGTGACCGTGACAATACAAAACCATGATCTCTATGATCTCTTCCATTTTTTCACTAACTTGTTCTCTGATATATATTAATATACCTAATATGCATATATGTAATATAAACATATATTACATATATGTTACATAAAATATATATTTTACATATAAAAATATATATTACATATAATTACTTCTATGTATGTAATATATAGCATATATATAATTACAATTATCATTGTGAGTTAAATAGTTGCAAGAATAACATTTCCAGAATCTCTTAAGTATTGGCATTTCAAAATAAATTTAACCAAAGGAACTAAATTCTTCTACGATCAATTGGATACTCATCACTAACTGTTGAAAACACACTTGAAAATCCCTTAATGTCAAAAACATGACGTTATTCCTTTACTTCTTTTTGTCCATTCCTATACCCCTCAGTTAGAATTTTGTTCACTTGTGTTTTTTTCTTAAAACTTTCATTGCCTTTGTTCGCTTGGGGGCCACTGGTGTCACAGTACTGAGGGCCTACTGTTTCAGTTCTCGGGGTCACTCCTGACAGCGCTTGAGATCCGTAAGGGAAGATCCAACCCAGGTCTCCCAAACAAAACCCACTAGCCCTCGGCACTTTCTTCAATCCGGTCCTCTTGATTCCTAAGACTTCAATAAAAACATGAAAATGAGTTGTTCTCTGCCACTCAATTTCTGGGAAGTGAAAATCCAAATGACAGTGATAGACCATCTCACACTGGTGAGAATGTTTAGATCAAAAAGACTGGAAACAACCAGTGTTGTCAGAAATGAGAGAAAAAGGAACCCTCATTCACAGTCTGATTGAGTCTGTGTGGAAAACAATAAGTAATTTCTCAAATTAGCAAAACTGCTCATATAACCCAGCACTTCTACTTCTTGGCAAGTACCAAACACAAAAACATTTAATTCCAAAGGAAGTATTTTATACCCATGTTCATTGAGGCACTAAGTATAATAATCAGGAAATGGAAACAAAACAAACGTCCAGTGACAGGTGAATGGATAGCAAGTAGTGATGTGTCTATACCAGGGAATATTATGCAACTATAAGGAAGGATGAAATGTCTCTGTTTGCTGCCATTTCATTGAAACTGGAAGGCATCTTGTTAAGTGAAGTAAGTCAGAGGAGGAAGGACAAATCCCAGACCACCTCACTCATTTGTGGAATCAAAGAGCAACAGAAGAAGGGAATGGACAATATCAAAGCTCTGACTGCAAAACTGAGATTACAAAGCAGTGAGGGGCTCTGGGGGAGGAAGAAGGTGGGCTAGGGGTGGCAAAGACAGTGGTGGAAGGTCTTGCGCACAATGGTGGTGGTGAAAGCAACTCTGGTCATCAGCTCCATGAAAGCCTATAATAACTATAATAACCATTTTATCGAAATATCACTGTCACTGTCACTTTGTCGCTGTCCTCCCGTTGATCATCGATTTGCTCGAGCGGGCCCAGTAACGTCTCTATTGGAGACTTTGTTGTTACTGTGTCTGGCATATCGAGTACGTCACGGGGAGCTTGCCAGGCTCTGCCGTGTGGGCGAGATACTCTCGGTAGCTTGCCGGGCTCTCCGAGAGGGGCGGAGGAATCGAACCCGGCTCGGCCAGGCTGGCTGCATGCAAGGCAAACGCCCTACCGCTGTGCTATCGCTCCAGCCCGTCGAAATATCAGTAATTAGAAAAATAGAAGTGTAGAAGAAAGAGAAAGAAGCACAACACCTGAGGAATGTGTGCTGAGATCAACACCCACAGAACAGATGGAAGAGACTCAGCCAATCACTCACTCAACAAGGAGGCATAAGGGTAGATGCAGCACTGTACCACGGTCCTCCCGTTGTTCATCAATTTGCTCGAGCGAGCTCCAGTAACGTCTTCATTGTCGTTACTGTTTTTGGCACATTGAATACGCCATGGGCAGCTTGCCAGGTTCTGCTGTGCAGGCGGGATACTCTTGGTAGCTTGCCAGGCTTTTCGAGAGGGATGGAAGAATTGAACCCGGGTTGGTCGCGTGCAAGGCGAATGCCCTACCGGCTGTGCTATCGCTCCAGCTTTTCCAAGGAGGCACACCAGGGGTCTCCATGCAGGGTGCCGTGGGGGCTTGGCACAGAGCGCTTGGCACAGTGTTGTTGGTCAGTGGCCAGGGGCCCTGCCTTGGCAGTGAGGGTCCCCCCTAGTTCAGACTCACAGCTTGGCCGGGGAAGAGCGGCTCCTCCTGTGTGATCACCATTGTTCGTCCCTGAGCCTCGATTTCCTGCCCTTCCAGCTGGTGCTCCTGCATTTTTCAAACCGGGAACCATTTCCATGTCAATAAACATTATCATTAGTTGATGGTAAACACACACACATATACACAAATTCCATTGCAAGCTTATCACATTTTCTGTTATACGCTTTTGTGCTGTCTTACTCCTCTGAATTATCGTTGCAATTATGGACAGTACCTAATTTAGTGAAATATAATGTATCATAATTTGATCTGTGGCTATTAAACACACCTGTCGGACTGGAGAGATAAGACAGTGAGTATGGCACTCGCCTTGTATATGGCTAACTTTGATCCAATACCCAGCACCATGTAACATCCTCTGAGCCGTGCCAGGGATGTTCCTCCCTGAGCACAGAGCCAGGAGTAGGCCCTCAACACAGCTGGGTGGTGGCCCAAACACACACACACACACGCACACACACACACACACACACACACACACGTATGTATGTATGACACTGGCTGTTAAATATCCATCTGCCATTCAAGAAATGCATCCCTGAGAGAGAGGGTCCGGGCATCTGAGGAACCTGAAGGAAAGAGCTGAAATATTTTTCCCTCAGGATGAGGCACTTTCCCAGGTAGGTTTTTCTTCTGGAGGGGAAGATCTGAAGCAAATCCATCATTTCATTTTACTTAAAAATCATTCCATTTCAGGTCATGTGCTTACAACGGTGTTATTGTTCGTGTATTTTTGTTTTGTTTGTTGGGTCATACCTAGGTGTACTCAGGAGGACCTCCTTCTTCTGTGTTTATGAGCGACTTCGGGGAGTGCTTGGTGGGGACCACATGTCGGCTCTGGGGATCAAACCAGGGAGGCCTGCATGCTGTTTTTTGTTGGTGGGTTGGTTGGTTGGTTTTCAAATCTAATTGGTAAACAATTACCAGCTGACATTGTGCCCTCTTACAGTTTCTGATTTCTTTTCCTTTCGCTTTTTGGAGGGGCATCCCAGGCAGAGGGTAGGATAACACTGTTCTGTCCTTCCTGCATAACCTCAGGAGTAGTTGATAGTTTATTGGACTGAGGAAAAGAGAAAAACACCTTAAGAGGTATCTTGCCCTTGGGCAGTCAGGAAGGGCTTTCTTATGTTGATTTGGCTACCTGACTGGGTGGAGTGTCAGCCCAGACTAGAGGGCAGCTGGAGAAGGAGAGAGCAGGGCTGAAAGTTGGACTACCGAGAGACTAGCAAGGGGAACTTGTGCTTGAGAGAACCTAGGCCCTCCATAACATAAATTCTTCTATGGGATAAACTTCCTTGTAATAAACTGCCACTAAGATCAACCAGTCTGGCCCTCATCTCTTCCTTCATCTGCCCTTGGCCAACAGCCGTCCCGATGCAGGCCACACACAGCGGCTCTAGGGCACCGAACACAGGCGGTGAGATAGAGCCGTCCAGAGAGCCCGCGAACACACAACCTTCTGCGTGCATAGTTTTTTACAGCAGAGCTCAGGGCTTGCTCCTGACTCTGTGCTCAGGGCTCACTCCTGGTGGGCTCGGGGGAATCATATGGAGTGCCAAGGATTGAACCCAGGTTGTCTGTGTGCAAGGCCAGGCACTCCCCACTATGTTCTCATTCCAACCCCAGGTCACCAATTGCTTTCTTGGTTTGGTGGCGCTTGCTCACGGCCTCTTCCATATCAGGTACCACCTCACCATCGAGGGCCAGTGAGTTCTCCTGGCATGGCACAGCTGACAGAGCCAATGAAAAACGGCCCCTGTGTAACACACCTGTTGTTCATCACCTAGTAAAGTGGGTGTGGACAATTTATGACCACCGTATGCACTGTCCCCTGAGCACCTGAGAAGTATTGGCAGTGCCCGAGAGGCTCTTTGACCAGTACAGGAAGGTTTTCCTGGAAAAGGCAGCAAGAAGGATTTGGGGGTTGGGGAGGGAACCCAGCTGTGAGAAGGGCGGGCAGAGCTGAGGGGACCCGCCAAGGTCAGGCCTTGACAGCCGTGGGTAGGGAGAGTCGGCTGGCACTTCAAAGTTGCGGCGACCCCACGTGTTCGGATGCAGCTGGCGCAGTCTTGCCCTTTCTCTGCAGCGAGCATGTTCAATTCAAGCCTATTCCCCCAGTGGGCCTGAGGGCGGGTTAGGGCGTGTAGCCCACAGAGGTGGCTGCTGGTGATTAGTTCGTCCCAGGCATCCAGACTCACTGCCCGTGAGACACTGATGTGGTGAGACCCACTCGGTGTCCAGCCATGCATGTGGACTGCTGGCCCTGGACATGGGTCACCAGATAGGAGCATGGGCCCTCTTCCTCTGACGTGAGCACTACGGGGCCAGGAGCTGGCTAAGTCCAGCTGGTCTGTTTTTCCCTGCCCTCTGCCCAGACCATCCCCTACCCCCAGGGAATCAGGAAACTTCAGGATAGTGGGGGTGGGACACCTGGCACCGCCCATGTGTGCTGGGCGGCTCAGGGGTTGTGCCCCAGCCCACCAGAATCTTCCTGCCGTCTTTCAGTCCCATCTCTACCTTCGCCCCCTCCTGGGCAGGCCTTGTCCATCTCCCCCACTGGCCTGGGGCACCGAGGAGGTCACTTGGGTGACCTCAGTGTCCCTCCTTCAGCCGCTATAACCAAGCCAAGTCTGGGGCAAGCACCCAGGGACACTCAAGCCTCCTCCAGGCTGCCCTCAGCAGGGGCATCCGCCCATGTCACACACTGTTCCCACTAGTGGGCCCCTGGCCTTGCCCATGGACAGAAGCACAGTCACTGTGTCCCCAGCCTCCCTCTGCACTTGGTCTAGAGAAGAACAGAGCGTCAGGGAGCAAAGGACCAAAAGCCGGGAGGCCCGGGTTCCTACCAGCCTCCGAACACAGAGCCCAGGTCCTGCCTCGCGGGTCCCCAGCCCGGAATCCGGAGCCCAGCATCAGCAGATCCCTGGACCCAATAGATCCTCAGCCCCTTCACCCGCCCAGGATCCAGAACCACGTCCCAGCCCTGCCCCAGCGCCCCAGCTGTAGCCCCCACCCGGTGGATCCCCAAGCCGCATTGGTCCGACCCCCCCAGAGACCCAGTAGATCCCCGACCCACCTCCCTGCCTCCAGCCGGGGATCAGGGGCCCGAACCCAGCCGATCCCCGCCCGGCCAGAGGATCCCTCCAGCGGATCCCTCCAGCGGATCCCTCCCGCGGATCCCTCCCTGCCCGTGCCCGCCGCGATCCGGAGCCCCAACCAGGCAGCCCGCCCCTCCCCGACACCGGGTCCCACGGCAGATCCCGTCCCGGCCAGCGGATCGAGCCCCCGCCCGCGATCGGGACCCTCAACCCTGCCGATCCTCAGCCGGGTCAGCAGATCCCAGCCCGGCTAGTAGATTCCCCTGGCCTGCCCCGTCCCGGCGCGCGCGATCCAGAGCCTCGACCCAGTAGATCCCCGCCCCGCGGATCCCGCCCCGCCCCTCCCGCGATCCGCACCCTCGACCCGATCGACCCCTGGCCCGGCCAGCAGATCCCGCCCCGCCTGCCGCTCCCCGACTCGGCCCGGCCCGGCCCGGCCCGGCCCGGCCCCGCCCGCGATCCGATCCGGACCCAGGACCCAGTAGATCCCAGCCGGCCCGCAGGTCCCCGCCCCGCGCCCGCGGATCCCGCCTCCCGCCGCGCACGGGCGGCGCCTCCTCCGAGCCGGGCTCCGGCCTCCCGCGCCGCCCGACAGGTGCGTCCGCGGCCCGGGTGGGGCGGGGTCCCCCGGCGGTGCCCCCACCCCGGCAGGCAGCGCAGCGGGGGGACTAACGGGACTGGGGCAGGGCGACCCCCAGGCGCCTCCCCCGCACTGTGAGCGCCTTCCGCGGGGCCTGTGCGTGGGCACTGGTCAGCCGGGCAGCTGGAGGCCTCCAGAGAGGGACCGGCCGGCTGGGCCGCGCTCGCTCTCACCGGGGGAGGACGTCTCCCTTCTCTGGCCTGTCCGGGGGCGGGGAGTCGGGGCTGTGGACCCAGTCTGGGGAGAAAGCAAGGGGTCGATGAAGGGCTGGAAGCCAGCCACGTAAGGAGGACCAGAAGTCCACGATGGACTGTTCTGGGCCCATCGTTTGGAGAGAATAAACTGTTCATTAAAATAACTTGGGCCAGTCTCGGGAAGGGAGCAGTGTGGCCCATTTTAGGGATGTTGGTGTGAAGACAGAGAATCTAAGTCTTCCTGGGCCAAGTCTACACAGCGGGGTGCCTGGACCAGTCCTGGGAACTGTGGGGCAGTGAGGAACCACCTGGGTTTAGCAAGGCCCCGGGGTGCCAGGTGTGTGTGTGGGGGGGGTTGTCGGGATGCCCGCTAGCTTTTAGACTTGGCCATGGGGTCTAAGCTCAGCTCCTTCTTAGGGGCCTTTTGCTGGACTCCTGAGCTGCTGTTAAAGTAGTGACGACCCCTGGCATGCGTTGCGGGGAGTTTTCCTTGTATGTGGTTTGCTTATTGCTTTAGATTGGCAAACCCATGTCTGGGTAACACAGCCGGTGTGTCTGGAAGAGCCAGGGAAGTGGCCGGGCAGAACCAGGATCCGTGTTCTGTGTACTGTGAGCCACTTCCGTGCGAGGAGCAAACATTGCTCCTGAGTTCAGGGACCTGAGGAACCAGGTCTGTTTCTTTTGAGACTGGAGGTGGTGGGAGTTGGGGGCGGGGGCACTGGTGGCCGGGCACTTGGGAAGGGTGCAAGTTGCAGCGACTTGAATCCATCCCCGGCCTCCCAGAGCTGCGGACTCAGGTCCGGGACTCTCTGGGGCTCAGCTTCCCCATCTTCGCAGTGAGGCAGGGAGCTCTGTAGGTCCTTCAGAGTTGGAGCTCAGGAAGGGCTTAATGCAGGCGCCTGCCTGGGGGGCAGCTCTATCCTGGCCTGCTGTCTTTCCTGCGTGTGGCAGCTCATTCCTCATTCCTCATTGCCCTCTGTGTCTGCTCTAGAAGCAGCTGGGAGTCCCAAGGCGGGTCCTAGCTGTAGACCGTGGGGGAGAAAGGAGGTGGGATTCCATTCTGCATAGTCGGCACCGGTTCCCAGCCCCTTCACCTCAGCTCCCAGCACCTACCAGCCCAGCAGGCCATTCCTTGCAGTCTAGGTCACTGTCACTGTCGGTCACTGTCCTCCCGTTGTTCATCGATTTGCTCGAGCGGGCCCAGTAACGTCTCCATTGGAGACTTTGTTGTTACTGTGTCTGGCATATCGAATACGTCACGGGGAGCTTGCCAGGCTCTGCCGTGCGGGCGAGATACTCTCGGTAGCTTGCCGGGCTCTCCGAGAGGGGCGGAGGAATCGAACTCGGGTCGGCCATGTTGGCTGCATGCAAGGCGAACGCCCTACTGCTGTGCTATCGCTCCAGCCCATAGTCAAGGTAGGGAATGGTATTGCTCTGCGTTTGCGTGCGTCTGAGATGCCTTATCACAAATTCTAGCATTTTGGAACTGTGCATAGTGAGCCACTTGCGTGGGGACCGCTGGGAGGTTTCCAGGGATATGTTGGAGGTCATGGAGTGTGGTCCTGGGAAGGTATTTTGCATATGCCCCATTGGTCCAACACAGAGACCTAAATGCGTCAAGGGAAAGAGAATCCCTGGGGCCTGTGCGGTGATTTCCAGTGTGTCAGAGGACTGAGCTTCTGTGAGGTTTCTCAGGCTCCTTTCCCAAAGAACCGTTTCAGTGCCATGTGTTATCCGAGCATGGGGTACAACAGAGCCGATATTGGGGGCCGGGCAATGCGTACTGAGAACCCGCCAGGCTCTGCTGTTCTACTTCATCCTTTTTGACTCATGTTCCTCCTTGTAAGTTTCCACTTTTATCCGCCTAAGAGCCTGGCATTGCTGTAGTTGCAGTGTGACCTTCCTCGGCTGGGGCTTGCCCTGGGTACGCCACCCCCTTGCTCTCCAGCACATGGGACTGTGGGGTACAGAATTGAACTGGAGGCAGGGCAGCTCCCACAAACGCAGGTGACAGGGAAGCAGCGATGCTACAGCAGGGTGCGGTGTGGTGCCCGGTGCCTGTGACTCCTGGGATGTGCTGGGTGCGACTTTAGGAGGGGGACCATGGAGGTGATGTCGGTGGGCCCCACGGGTGACTTATGTGAAGCAGGGAGGAGAAAGACGGTCACTTTCTCCCCAACCGCCTCTGCCGCCCGGGACCCAGGGTTACTGGGTTCTTGTCTCGCCTCACAGAAAGGAATTTCAGGAGTAGACAAGCAGTGAAGTAAATAGATTTTATTTGGAGGATTTTTAGGTATGGAGGGAGGGAGAGAGAGAGAGAGAGAGAAAAGTTAGACACGAAAGCATGAAAGTACACATCTCAAGAGGGGAGATGCGGGCGACACACGTGCTCGGGAACCACATGTGCTCGGCCACATGGGCGCAAGCAGCACATGGGCTCAAGCAGCATATGCATATGCGCGCGCTTCCTTTGTTCAAGGTGGCCTTTATAGGGTTTCTCCAACCGGCCCCCACGTGGGGCTTCTTCCCAGGTAAAAGTCCGTTGCTAAGGAGGTTACCAGGGAGGATGGAGTGGTGATGGTCTTCTTTGAAATTCCTTTCCTGGCCTTTTGTTCCTGCGGGAGCTCCTTTGGGTCTGTTGCTGGAGCCAGATGAGGGACTTATTAAGCCTTAATTTCTGTTTTCCTATTTTCTGCAGGGCTGGCTTTTGTCATTGCTTCGGGAGGGGGCCTTCCCTGTCTACCTGCCTACATCAGAGGGACCTCACGAGAAAGACTGAATTACAGAGACTAGAGGGCCTGTTAGGAAACTTGAATTTCCTGGCCCTTCCCCTATTTTCTGATGCAGGTATATCCAAGCTCTACATGTCCTGGACTTTTGCGGGTGTCCAGACCGTCCCACTCTTGGCAGGTGTAATATTGGGAACAGGAAGTGCCTCTGCAGGCAGGAGGGGCCCTAGGGGACTTTCGCCTGGGGCCTCCAAGCAGTGTCCTTTCTGAGCTCACCTGGCATCCCTCTGGGGCAGGGTGCCACCTCTGCCTTCCTTAAGGGAAAGCCTTGCCTCCCTGCAGTGGCCCAGGGAGGAGAATGCAAAAACAAATCCTCCGTCATTCACAGACAAGGGAAGCAGAGGTTGAGATGGTCAATGGAAGCTGATTCTGTTTCTTCTTGGTCAACTGAGGCTAGCCTGCTGGAAACCCGAAGAGGGGGCCCACAGCACCGTCCGAGCTGTTTAGCGCTGATGCCACTGAGAGTTGGTGCCATAAACACTGATGCCACTAAGTGGATGCCCCTGAGGGTTGACGCCCCTGAGGGTTGATGCCCCTGAGGGTTGATGCCCCTGAGAGTTGATGCCCCTGAGAGTTGACGCCCCTGAGGGTTGACGCCCCTGAGGGTTGACGCCCCTGAGGGTGGACGCCCCTGAGGGTTGACGCCCCTGAGGGTTGACGCCCCTGAGGGTTGATGCCCCTGAGAGTTGATGCCCCTGAGGGTTGATGCCCCTGAGGGTTGACGCCCCTGAGGGTTGATGCCCCTGAGGGCTGATGCCCCTGAGGGTTGCCGCCCCTGAGTGTTGATGCCCCTGAAAGTTGATGCACTGAGTGTTGATGCCACTGAGTGTTGATGCTCCTTTTATAGCTGTTCAGCAGCTTGTGTGAGGGAACTGGCCTTCCCACTCTCTCCCTCTTATGAAAAACATTAAAGCTCAGCTTTTTATTACTTGCCCCTAGGCTGGTGCTTTAAAATGTGCTTTCTTCTCCCGCCTACCCGCCCCCAAACACTTAACTTTTCAAAACAAACAGCCAGCTCTCAGCGGGATTAGAAATTCTCTTTCAGTTTTGTTTTTTTGGGCCACACCCAGCTGTGCTCGGAACTTGCTCCTGGCTCTGCAATTTGGAATCACCCCTGGCGGGACTAGGGGGTCCATCTGGGGTGACAGGGATCAAACCTGGGTGAGTTCTGTGTCTTGATTTCTGGTCCCGCTGGTAGAAAGTGGGCCGGCCTGGTGTTGGTTGGCCAGGCTCTGTGCCACCTTCATTCAGCTCCTGCTGTGGCTGTGTGGATTCTGCTCCGTTTCGGGGGTTGGGTATCTGTGTGGCTGACGCGGGCAGGAGCAGCACGGGACCCCATGCCATGCAGTTAGGGCTGAGAGGACCTTTACACAGCCGGGAGGTTTGGTCCAGATGGGCGAGCTTGGCTGGGAGCAGGAAAGAAAGGCGAGTTTGGGGGCATCAGAGCTTGGGCAGGGGCTGATCCCCTGACACCGGACAGTCGAGCTGACCCTTCAGGGTTCGGGCCCTAGGATGCGGTGCTGGGGACCCTGGGGCCAGCCTGTGGTGCTCAGGGACCGCCAGCCAAGTCGGCAGTGCTCGGGAGCCCACGTGGGCTGGGGATGGAAGCCAGGTCGGGCACAGCTAGGCATCGGCTGAGCCCCTGTTCTGTCTGCTGACCTCTGACCTCATGGTTCTGACTTGACCGTCATCTAGTTCCACGTTTCCCACCGGGCTGTACACCGTGAGCTCACAGAGAAGAGTCTGCAGGTGCCGGGTGGAGAAGGCAGCTGACAGGTAGCATCCCAGGCTTCACTTTTTCCTCCTCTGCCTGCCGGGAAGAGACCAAGGCCAAGTGCCAGGGACGGACGGGGCTCTTTCTTAGCAGAGAAAGCTCTAAGAGACGGAGCTGGGAAGGAGGAGCGGAGGCGGAGGCGGCAGAGGGTGGTCACGAGGAGGGATTCTCTGGCCAGCAGTTGCTAGCGGAGAGAAGGGCAGGTGAAGGGTTTTCGCTCAGCTGCTGTGACCCGAGCTTGCTCAGGGAAAGGCTTCCTAGCTCAGCACCTTCTGTTTTGAGGGATGCGCGGCCTTCCATAGTTACACCCCCCCATGGAAGTGGGTTCCTTTCAGTGAACTCCCTTATAGTCAAGTAATCTGGGTTGGACCTGGTTATATGCGTCTGTGGTTTACCTGGGACCCCCACCCTCCCCCCAGCCATTGAGAGACACCTCCCTGCCCCCACCCGGCTCACAGTGGCCCACTGTGTCTCAGACCCCTCCCTCCATCCCTGGGCCACTATGTTTGAGCCTGTTACAGGGACCCCTACCCACCCCCCGGCCCATTGTCAGAGTAAAGCAGGTGATTGTGAGGGACAACAGCACCCAGTATTGGAAGAGAGGGGTGATCATCCGGGATGGGTGCGGGTCTAGACCTGGGGTTTCTAGTTTTATGTATTTGTGGCCCCATTGCTTGGCGCGGGGGCACTTCGATCCCCTACGTGGTGCTCAGAGGGCCCAGGACTCCTCCTGAGACTCCTGGCCTGAGTCACGGTCAGCAGTGCTCGGGGGACCTGGTGGTACTAGGGATGGAGCTGGGCCAGGCTGGGGGGGAAGGGAGTGTGCACTGCAAAGTGAGCACCCAGGCCTTCCCCGGTCTCCAGTGCCTGCATCTGAGCTTTGCACCCTTTGGTGCAGGCTGGTGGTTGAATCCCACTGGTTGAGAGGGAATGTCGGTGAATCAAACGCAAGAGGAGACGATTAAAAGAAACACACAATGAGGTTAAGAGATGTAAGTCCTATAGGTGAGTAGGAAGAGAAATTTCAGTAATGTGTTAAATTTAATAGCAACCACATATATAATCATTGGTTGCTTGTGGCTTACCAGCATCTACAAGTTCTGTAAGGTCCTTCTTTACCTCCCTCTGTCTCTCCTTCTTTCTTTCTTTCTTTCTTTCTTTCTTTCTTTCTTTCTTTCTTTCTTTCTGTCTTTCCTTCCTTCCTTCCTCCTTCCTTTCTCCCTCCCTTCTTCCCTCCCTCCCCCCTCTTTCCTTCCTTCCTTCCTTCCTTCCTTCCTTCCTTCCTTCCTTCCTTCCTCCTTCCTTTCTCCCTCCCTTCTTCCCTCCCTCCCCTTCCTTCCTTCCTTCCTTCCTCCCTCCCTTCTTCCCTCCCTCCCCCCTCTTTCCTTCCTTCCTTCCTTCCTTCCTTCCTTCCTTCCTTCCTTCCTTCCTCCTTCCTTTCTCCCTCCCTTCTTCCCTCCCTCCCCCCTCCTTCCTTCCTTCCTTCCTTCCTTCCTTCCTTCCTTCCTTCCTTCCTCCTTCCTTTCTCCCTCCCTTCTTCCCTCCCTCCCCCCTCTTTCCTTCCTTCCTTCCTTCCTTCCTTCCTTCCTTCCTTCCTTCCTTCCTTCCTTCCTTCTCCTGGCTCTGTGCTCTCCTTCCTTCCTTCCTTCCTTCCTTCCTTCTTCCTTTCTCCCTCCCTTCTTCCCTCCCTTCCCCCTCCTTCCTTCCTTCCTTCCTTCCTTCCTTCCTTCCTTCCTTCCTTCCTTCCTTCCTTCTCCTGGCTCTGTGCTCTCCTTCCTTCCTTCCTTCCTTCCTTCCTTCCTTCCTTCCTTCCTTCCTTCCTCCTTCCTTCCTCCCTCCCTCTCTCCCTCCCTCACTCCATTCTCCCTCCCCCCTCTCTCTCCTTCCTTCCCTCCCTCCATTCCTCTATTGTATGCTTTTTGGGCCACACACTGTGATGCTTAGGGCTTACATCATCCGGGCTCAAGGATCATTCCCAATGGTGCTCCATATGGTACCAAAGATTGAACCTGGGCCAGCCACATGCGAGGCAAGTGACCTTCTGCTGAACCGTCTCTTCGACCCCTCATCTCTTCATTGCACAATATTGCACAAATATGGATTCTGACTCATGAGTGCAATGCTCATCTGCCCCAGGTCAAAGGGAGGACGAGCGTCCTCCGGCTCATCAGGGGCTGATGTTTGTGGCAAGTGTCCATTAGACAGGAATTTGGACTCTTGCTGGTCGGCTTATAGAAAGCTGACTTCCTCCTCGGGACATTCGTGGAAAATGGTCAAAAAAGGCTTGGATTCTTCTGGCCCTCCTGGTGCTGCCCCAGTTCTCAGGTTTAGCCTGTGTTTGTGGCTAATTTCCTACTGAGACTTTGAAAGGACTGGAAGGAAACATCTGCTTTTTCTGCAGTGGCCGTCAGTCTCTCAGTCATCAACCCCACCCTCACAGGCCTGGAGCATGTCTTGGGTTTCCTGCCTTAGTGAAAATCTCTTCTTAGTGAAAATTTTGTGACCACTTCTGGCTCTTGGCTGATGCCGTGTGTGTGGCACTGACCATCTCGGAGTTCCAGCCAGTTTCGCTTGGTTGCCCCTTATGAGGGTCTGACACCCCCTGAAACGTGATGGAGGTGGGGACCCCGGGAGCAGAAAATGAGCATGAACGAGGGCTGGGCTGGGGTCTCAGACCAAGTCAGGGGGTCAGTTATGGCAATGAGTGCAATCTGATGCTCTCTCTGGCCTACTTGGTGACACCCCAAATTGTATTTTTGTTCATTGATTTTTTTCAATGTTAGTAGTTTTTTCTTTAAAAATTTGTTTTAGAGCATTACAAAGCCGTTCATGATTGGATTTCAGTCATACAGTGTCCCAACACCCATCCCTCCACCAGGGTACATTTCCCAGCACCAGTGTCCCCAGGTTCCCTCCCATCACCCCCACCCCCCACCTCCTGCCTGCCTCTATGGAAGTGTATTTCTTTCACTCTCTCTCTCTCTCTCTCTCTCTCTCTCTCTCTCTCTCTCTCTGATCCCCCACCCCCAATTTTTTTTATTAGTGAAACACCACGAGGTACAGTTGTAGACTTACAAATGTTTGTGCTTGGGTTTCAGTTATACAATGATCAAGTACCCATCCCTCCACCAGTGCCCATTCTCCACCCCCACCAATCCCAGTATCCCTCCCACCCCCCCAACCTCCCATCCCACCCTGCCTCTGTGACAGGGCACTCCCTTTTGTTCTCTCTCTCCTTTTGGGTGTCGTGGTCTGCAAAAGAGGCATTGGGTGACAATCATGTTCAGTCCATAGTCTGCTTTCAACATGCATCTCCCATCCTGGGCGGATCTTCCCAGCACCCTTTATTCGTGATCACCCCAAATTTTAACGAGCAAACCCGACTGCAGGATTTCTCAGTGCCCTGAACTCTCTCGTGTCCAGTGGCTGGAGGGTGAGTGTGGACACCCGTTTTCTTACTCTTCTAGGGAGCCTGTTGTAATTCACACCCTGATTCATGGGTTTCTAACTGGGAAAAAACGTTTCCTCCTGCAGCTCTGGCGGTTCTGTCCCCGTACGACAGAGGGGAAGTCCTGCCTGCTCTTTATTCCCCGTTATTCTCTCTGGCAGAGGAAGTTGTCGTTTCTTGATTGCCAGTCCTTGGGAACTGATTTTCTTTCGTTTGCAGTGACCTTTGTTGGCCTCTTGCACTGACTTCCTTATGACACAGTCTTGCTTCCTGCAGACCGGCCTCTGCTTGCTAGAGATGCCCTGAGTATAGTAGAACCCGAAGTCTGGAATGCGGAGAAACAAATGATCTTTTTCATAAATATGAACAGTGTTCTCGTGACCCAGAGCAAACGGCTGGATTCAAGTCAGACACCTAGAGGGAAATGAATGGCGGGATGTTTTATTCCAAAAGTAAATATCTATAACATGACACTCGAGCAACATTCTGCGTGTGCCTCCAGTTTAGGACTTTGAACACTGAAAACTCTCTCTGGAAGGAAGTATGTGCAAGTAGGAAGGGAAAGAGAGAAGGTGGCGGCCGAGTTGGCTGCCATGTCCTCTTCCCCTGTTGGGGATTTGTTCGGGAGTCACACCCAGCAGCACTCCTGGTCTGCACTCAGGGATCACTCCTGGTAGGCTTATGGGGGGACTCTTTGGGATGCTGGGATAGTACCCAGGTCAGCCACTGCACTAATAGTGCAGTGCTAATAGGTATAGTACCCAGTGCCCTAACCACTGCACTAATCACCGTGTTTTCCTTGGTGGAGTCGACTGGTGCATCTGTTAGAGCTCAATCAGTTGTCACAGGTCCCGAGGACTCGTGTCTTGTGTCGTCTCCAGGCCAAAACCTGCTTCCTCCTGGCTTGCTCAGAAGACTTGTGTATTAGCTGAGCTCTGAAGCTCTGTTTTCTCGAATTGGCGAATAACTGACACAATTCCCTCAATAATTACGTCAGCTGAGAGCAGAGATCTGTCGCTTGGCATTTCCTTTCTATTGGTTCTCCAAAATCGATGAGAACCTCAACCCACCGCTTTTCAAGCAAGGGGGCCAGACCCCTCTCCTGTCATTTGTCCAAAGCCTTTTCTGTACCGCGGTAGGCAGCCTTGGCTGGGCAGGGGAGTCGCCGACATCTGGGCCCCAAGCACGGATGCTGCTCTGAGAACGGGCTGGGCCTGGAAATTTCCAAGGCTCTCCAACAGTCTCTAGAGGCAGAGCCAGGCAGGATAATGGGAGGCTGTGTGCTGGCTTGGCACCCGTGCCCGTCTGGCACAGTGACTCTGTAAACAGCTCTTCAGACTTTTGCATCTGTGACTACGACATGAGCTTCTGCAAATGTCCCATTCAGCACTCGTTAATAGGAGCCGTGTCTGTTTCCCCCACGCACCGGGGAAGCAGCTTCCACAGGGCTGGGGTCACCCCTTCTTTTCGGGACCTGAGCTTGTTCTTCGCGTGCAGACAGAATTCTTCTCGAGAGCCCTGGGGACTGTGCCAAGCCATGGGGGACCGGAGAAGCGGTTAGGGGACCAAAGAAAAATATCCAGGACTGAGCACTTGCTAACTCAAGGAAACTCCAATTTTTTAAAAAATTTTTATTAGTGAAACACCATGAGGTACAGTTGTAGATTTACAATTTTTTGTGCTTGGGTTTCGATTATACAATGATCAAATACCCATCCCCCCACCAGTGCCCATTTTCCACCACCATGGATAATATCCCTCCCACCCCACCCTACCTCTGTGGCAGGGCACTCTCCCTTGTTCTCTCTCTCCCCCTGGGTGTTGTGGTCTGCAAAAGAGGCATTGAGTGGCAATCATGTTCGGTCTATAGTCACCTTTCAGCATGCATCTCCCCTCCTGGGAGGATCCTCCCAACACCCTTTATTTGGTGCTCCCTTCTCTATCTGAGCTGCCCTTTCCCCTAGAATGCCCGGCTGGCCTCTAAGCTATGGAGTAATCCTCCTGGTGCTGATCTCGGCTATTCTTGGGTATTAATCTCATATTTTGTTACTTTATGTCCCCCAGATGAATGCAATCTTTCTCTGTCTATCCCTTTCTTTATGACTCATTTCGCTTAGAATGATTCTTTCCATGTGGTACCACTTGTATGTAAATTTCATGGCTTCATCTTTTCTAACAGCTACATAGTACTCCATTGTGTAGATGTACCAAAGGGAAACTCCAACTTTTGTCTCTTCTGCATAGTCCTGAACTTCGTGAGGGAAAACAAAGGGGAAAAAGCAGGGTGGTGCTGATGTGATTTTAGGAATCTAACTGTCAGGGACAGGAAAGACATTACAGTGGGTTGGGTGATTGTTTTGCATAGAGCCATGGCAGGTTTGATTCCTGGCACCCATGTGGTCCTGAGCCCCACCAGGAGTGATTACTGAGTGCAGGATCGGGAGTGAGCCCTGAGCACTGCCGAGTGTGGCCTCAAACCAAAACAAGAAACCTTTTGATTTGAAACTTTCTCCCCCACTCATCTCTTTTGGGGATTTTTGGAGGGGCCACACCCAGCAGTGCTTAGGGCTCACTCCTGACTCTGCACTCGGGGATCACTCCGGTAGGCTTATGGGGGAACCATTTGAGCTGCTGGAATAGAACTCAGGTCAGCCAGGGGCAAAACAAGTGCCCTAACCACTGTACTATGGTGCAGACCCAGTGCAGATCTTTTTTTTTTAAAATAGAAAAATTAAAATATAATTAAAAATAATCCTCTTAAGGATTATTTATTTTAGCATGTACAGGGACTGTGGTCCCTGGTGCCTGGTATGTGTGTGTGTGTGTGTGTGTGTGTGTGTGTGTGTGTGTGTATGCACATGCGCATACAGAGGGATTCTGAGTTTTGTTGGTGTGTGTAAATGTGTGTTCTCCTCTTAGTTGCTATGCCCAGGAAGGCCTGGATCTCCCCTGCTGGGTATGAACTGGGCAGCCATGAACATTTGGGTCAGATGACATCAGAGAGGCAACTGGAAGGGAATTGAAGAGAAGAATCAGATATTTTGACGATTCCTTAGGAAAACACAAGTGCATAGGAAGTAGAAAGCTGTGTGGCCATCGGCACTTTGTCTATCTGGCTGGCCTAAGCCCCTTCAGTGGGGATGGTCAGGGGGAAATAAAATGGTCGTTGTCAAGTGCTGATAATAGTCCGGCCAGTTTGTAAATGCTTCGTGTTCGTTGTGTTTGTTTGATTTCAGTCCACACCGGGCGGTGCTCAGGCCTTATTCCTGTCTCCTCACTTGGGGATCTGTCCCAGTGGGGCTCAGGGAACAGGTGGTGGCAGGGATCGAACCTGGGTTGGCTGCACGCAAGGCGAGTGCCTTACTTCTACTGTCTCTCTGGCTCCTGCATGCTTCCTGGATGCTGACAGTGCAATGGAAGGGACAGAGGACACAAGGGAGGACGCATAGAGAGAGCACAGTCCTCAGGTCTCAGATAGTTAGAGTCTGGCTCTGAGAGGAGGAGAGAGGGGAGATCCTCACGGCACCGTGATAGGAGCTGAGAAAGTCACGCGGTTGACGGGATGGAGAGCTTTGGCTGAGTATGACTGGCGGGGCTGGGATGGAATTTGGGGCTTAAGGGCAGTGGAAAAACTGGGTGGCAGTTGCCTGGGGCGATCTGATAGGGGTCAGCAAGGATAAATATAAGGTTGCTGAGCGATGCAGGGGCCCCACTGGGAGCAGACCACCCTGACTGGTGGGGGAAATCACCAAGGGGTGTCTGACCAGGGAGCTGTAGAGGGAGGATTTGCACCCCAAGGCTGGTCCCAGAGAAGTGCGTAATGGGCAAGAGGTAAAGGCAGGTAGTTGAAGAGGAACGGGGCAGATTTGAATGTGCTGTTCGCATTATTATTGGAGAGATTACCCTCCCCCCTCCCCAAGGTGGCACTCAGGACTGATGAGAAGTGGCGAGTGGGGAAGCAGGAGGAGGAAAGACAGCCTGAAGGTGAGGAGGCCCTTGACATGGCACTTTGCCAGTCCCCGACTTTGTCCTGGGTGTCTGGGATCCTGATCCCCGGTGAGGGAGATTTGGTGGGGGGTGGGGGGTGGGGAGTAGCCTCCCCCAGTTTGTAGACTTAACAGGAGACAGATAGAATGTTTTAATGAGCCGCTAGAAATAGGCTTGAAAAAGAAATACAAAAGGTCCCTCTGCAAAGAGAGGCTAAAGGAGAATCCAGTGGAAATCTTAGAACTGAAAAATTCAGAAACAAGAATTTCAGTGAATGGGTCCAATAGCAGAAGGGACACAGGGAAAGATTCAGTGAACTGGGGGATAGAGAGAGCCGGACGTGGTCAACAGGACAGACACAGAAACAGGGCGAGCTTCACCCTGGGGAGCTGCGATGCTCCCGGAAAGAGCTCGGGGTCATATCATCAGAATCCCAGAAGGAGAGGAGAAAGGGGGTCAGAGGGAGGGAAAAATCCCCTCTAGGAACTAATGGTTGAAAGTGTCCCCTGCTCAATGAGAGACATGGAGCCTGGGGTCCCAAAGCCGAGCAAACTACCAACGGGATAGACCAGGAGAGATCTCACTGGTTCAGCAAAAGGAAGATTAAGGTAAAGGTAAAGGCCCTCCCGTTGATCGTCGATTTGCTCGAGCGGGCCCAGTAACGTCTCCATTGGAGACTACCCGCTGTGCTATCGCTCCAACCCAAAAGGAAGATTAAGGCAGCAGTTTGAAGTGACCAGAGGGAGGTAGCACCTCGCTCTTGGGATGAAACAGAAAGGGGTTTCCCATCAGAAACTTAGGGGGGCAGAGAACGGTAGCATGATTCTTTTCAGGTGCCTAAATCACATAGCTGTTAACCCAGAACCTTTGCTTGGTTTGGGGCCCCCATGCCAGAGGTGGTCTCGTGCTGTTCTGCCTCTGTGCTTGGGGGTTGCTTCTGGCTCTACTTGAGGGACCAGTTGGTGCCAGGAATCCAACTCAGGCCTCCCGCATGCAGTGAACGCTGTGTTATGTTCATTCTGATGGGTTCTTATCTAGGCCCTCAACCCAGAATCTTAAATTAAAAAAAAAAAATCAGTGGAGTTCATGCAAAATTCAATCAGCCTAATCAGTGGCTGAATAAATAGCAGTACTCCTAGGTAAAAAAAAAAAAATCAGTTTGGGGCCTATCTGGCTAGGTACTCAGGAGAGATGGTTGGGGGGCGGGGGCGGGGGTTGTACACTGACTCTCACATACAAAGTATTTCTTCCAGCCCTCTGAGCCATCTCTCTGACTCAACATACACCCTGAATACATCTCCTTTAGGACTCGAGGGAAAACCAAGACGTTCTCATTTCTCATCTCAGTGAAAATAACATTGAGCCAAAGAATGGATGTAGGAGATTTTCTGAACCCAAAAAAGAAAGGATGAAAGAAGAAAACTTCAGATCACTCAGAAGGAAAAAAAGAATATGGCTAGCGAATGTATCAGTAAATCTGCCTGGCTTTTCCTTTCCTCTTAGAACTACTTACATACGGAGTTATTTGATATTTAAATGAAAATTATGATTCATGTGTTATATTTGAGTCCAACTGTAGGTCAGAGGGCCCAGGAGACAGTTCCAGTTGTAGAGCACAAGCCTCGCACGTATGAGTACCAGAGTTCTGCCCCCAGCATCACATGGACCCTCAAAAGTGCTGCCGTGGTCCTAGTGGGCCCCAAGGAAAGCCTCGCTGGGCCTGGATCCTCCAGAGAACAAATCGTGGCATCCGACAATGGTTTTGCTGCCACTCCGCCCCCAACGGGCCTAGCGGGCACTGAAGGAGTGACTTAGCAGCAGCCTCCAATCACTTTACAAGTGTTGGCTCTCAGGGCCAATTCACTCGTGACACCCCTTGGTAATAATTGCCCTCAGATTCATAGTGCAAGGCAATTTGATGATAAATTTTCGAACCTTTGAAGTTTCTTATTAAGGAGGCACATTTCCTCCACTTTATCTCAGGTAACTCTCCGTCACCTTCTAATTAGAAACATTTACTTTCATGGAGAACATTACCTACCCATGTTGGCAGGTCCTTTTATATAAATTATGGACGACACAAGCAGCAGTGTATAACGCCGTACTTAAATATGTATTATTTGTAGTGTCACAGGTGAAGGATTGAAAATAATGGTGTAATTGGCAAAGAATCCTATTTTGAAAATAACTTGTCCAGAATATGGAATATATGCTGCACTGGCATTCCCCCTGATATTTAGATATTTTTAGTAATCAAAATGTATTTTAATAATATATTTCACATAATCAAAAGAGCATAGAGAAAACATTAGAAGTGTGCTATGAATGTGGAGGGAGAAGGGGAGATTATTAGAGGTAATGGCCCTAGCCCTCAGGTTGGTAAAAAAAATGACATCAGAAGGCTGTGATGTTTTATATGTATCTAACAAAATGTATGATGTAGGCATCACATATTTAGTATGCCATATGGCTTATAATATACCATGTATTTTATATATGTGTTTGCATATATGTTATGCAAATCTATAGCAACCATTAAAAAGCTATGTGAATAGATTTGCTCGAGTGGGCCCAGTAACGTCTCCATTGGAGACTTTGTTGTTACTGTGTCTGGCATATCGAATACTCTCGGTAGCTTGCCGGGCTCTCCGAGAGGGGCGGAGGATTCGAACTCGGGTCGGCCATGCTGGCCACGTGCAAGGCGAACGCCCTACCCGCTGTCCTATAAACTTCTAAATTCTATAGATACATCAGAATGGAATTAGAAAAATATTTCAAGCAACTCACAGGCAGACAGATTAAAAAGAAAAAACAAAGAAGGAAAAATACAGAGAGAAAGGATAGTAAACAAAAAAATAAAATGGCAGACTTAAACAATAACTTATCAAGAATTACATTACATATAAATGGTTTAAAAGCCCAGTTAGGGGCCAGAGTGATAGTCCAGCGGGTAGGACGTTTGCCTTGCATGCAGCTGGCCCGGGTTCAATTTCTGGCATCCCATGTGGTCCCCCGAGCACCGCCAGGAGTAATCCCTGAGTGCAGAGCCAGGAGTAACCCCTGAGCATCGCTAAGTGTGACCCCAAAAGCAAAAATAAAATAAAATAATGAAATACCCAATTAAAAAAAGGGATGCAGATAAAATGGGTTAAAAGAAAACGGTACCACAATACATTGCCTAAAACAGAATCTGTCTTCCAGTACCACAAGCACAGGCAGCCCAACCTTAAAAAGAAAGGGAGCACTTAGCCCACTGAGTCTTATTGCTGTTGGTAGCCATGTGCTCTGATATCACAGTCCCAAACTCTGCCGTCCTAGACCCTGGGCTTGTGGCGTGCAAGGTTAGGACCTGTGAGATTTCTGACCTGCTCTTACCCACAAGCGATGAAGATGTGCTCTTGTTTGATGTCCTTCCTGTTGGAAGATACATTATTTATTTAATAATTTATTTCTTTTTAATAAATGTGAGATACAGTTTCAAGGTTGTTCATGCTGGGGTTTCAGTCATACAATGTCCCGTCACCCATCCCTCCACCAGGGTACATTTCCCACCACCAATGAACCCAGCTTCTTCCCTCCTTCCCTCGTTCCTGCCTGCCTCTACCTCTATGGCAGATAATCTCCTTCCTTCCTTCCTTCCTTCCTTCCTTCCTTCCTTCCTTCCTTCCTTCCTTTCTCTCTTTCTTTCTCTCTTTCTTCCTTTCTCTCTCTCTCTCTCTCTCTCTCCCCCTCTCCCTCCCCCCTCCCCACCCCCCACCTCCCACCTCTCTCTTTTTGGGCATTATGATACAGGTGATAATCTGTGATTACAGGTGTATCACATAATCTGTGATAATCTGTGATACAGGTGATACATAATCAGATAATCTGTGATACAGGTGCTGAAAGGTGGAAGATACATTCTTGGGTTCATTTTGCTGATTTGTAGTTCTGAACTCCCTTCCAACGGTGCTCATGTCTAGTTAAAAACGACATAACACACCTCCTTCATTAGTCACACCACGACCTTTCTGTGCTTCGGACACGTGGGGTATCACTTTGGCACTTCGCTTGAGGCTCCTTCCCTGCAGTGACACCATTGACAGAGGCACAGAAGTAAGACCAATGCAGCACTGCATGGATCATCCCAGGGACGTTTATTTCGTGCCTGGGATCTGTGTTGGGCCAAGTGCTGCCTCGGTTACGGACAGCTGGGAGCAGGCATGACACCTCGCCAGTAGGTCCTGCCCCGTGTGTGCTCACAGATGGCTCCCGGAGATCTTGAGGTCACTGGGAAATTTTTATGTGTGGGTGAATCATTGACCACCAAAGCATCAAACCTGAAAGAAATGCAGAAAGATAACTGCAAGTTTGAAAGCATCAAATGCAGAAAGATAACTGCAAGTTTGAACGCATCAAATGCAGAAAGATAACTGCAAGTTTGAAAGCATCAAATGCAGAAAGATAACTGCAAGTTTGAACGCATCAAATGCAGAAAGATAACTGCAAGTTTGAACGCATCAAAGTTGAAAGAAATGCAGAAAGATAACTGGAGAATCTGCAAACGCTCGGAAACTGAATGCTGTGATTCTGGATCATGCGTGAGGTCAAAGAGGCGCCCTCAAGGGAAAAACATACACTCGATTGAGTAAAAATGAAAAGAAGCCATGTCAGAATTTGTGAGACACAGTGAAAGCAGTGACAAGAAGGTGCATATATTAGAAGGAGGACAAAGTCCAGCTTCAGTCCGAACCCCACTTCAGGAGCCTGAGCTCCAGAGACAGATGGAGAAATACTCATCAACACTTATTATCAGGGAAACAAATTAAAGTCTCAGTAAGCTGGCACTCACACCGATAAAAATGTGGAAAATATTGGGACTCACACGTTGGGGAGAAATTCCATAATAAGATACTCCTGAAATTCTGTAATGCTGAACACCAACGATGCATTGATGTAAAAATGCTCCCCTTTCCAGCACCGAAAAAAGGGAAAGAACTTAAGAAAAAATCCTAATGAACCCAAAGTGAGCAGAAGGAAGGAAATTACAAGGAACAGAATCAGTGGGCCCCAAGTTCGGAAAAGCAATAGAGAAAATTGATGAAATACAGAATGGATTCTTGAAAAGGTGAATAAAGCAGTTCTCTAGCAAGACTGAGACGAGAGAGAAAAGACAAATCCTGGGTCGGAGGAGTGAAGTATAAGACCACCAATGACAAGACTCTCCGTGTCTACAGTTAGCTCTAAATAAATCGCGACAGTCCGGATCTTTCTAACTTGGAGCTTTGTTCCCAGTGTGTGAGAACTTTGAGCTTCTTTGACAAGCGATGGGACATTGGTCCACAAATATTTATTCTAAATGCATGTATGGCTCTTAGCCCTGTGGTGGAAGAAACTCTTAGGAAAGCAAGAAGCACGTGATTTGGAGCATATGCAAACTCTGTGTGTGTGTGTGTGTGTGTGTGTGTGTGTGAGAGAGAGAGAGAGAGAGAGTGAGTGAGAAAAGTCTGTATAAGTTTATCTGTGGGAACGGACATCATTTTAATGTTTCTAACCATTCCACTGTAAATTCTGAGAGCTATGGTGTTAAGTGGCATTTGTCCCTATTCAGCACTTGTAAAGACTCACGAAGAAGAACATCCTGTCCCAGGCTATGTCCCTTCATTCTGGCACTAACTATTGTCTCTTCAAATTCATGTGAATCCTGAAAAACAAAAGGAAAGCAAACGTCCTAGCTCTCTCTCTCTCTCTCTCTCTCTCTCTCTCTCTCTCTCTCTCTCTCTCTCTCTCTCTCTTTTGGCAGCTGCAATAAGGAACCTATTAATTTTGGGTTTGTTGTCCAGCGCTGCATTTCAGAGCGTGTCCTTCCCAGTAATTCTGGTGTTTGGAATGGAGAGTCACCAGGACAATCTGAAACTCATTTCCAGAAAGCGGGAGGAGGACGAAGAGAAGCGTTCCGCCGAGCTTTCCTGGGTTCGGGTTCGTAGGATGTAGGCAAACTTAGCATTTTTAGATTCTTTTCTAATTATCGGTCAGCTTGCCTGGAGATTTCTCTTTGAAGTCGTATTTTTGCGATATTTTTTTAACTTGAGGAAAAGCCCAAATCTTGGTGCGCAATATCCATCTTTAGCTACAAGGGCCGATTGCCCATGTGTGATTTTTGTTTTCTGTTTTTTGGCTTTTGTTGTTGTTGTTCGCTTTTTAGTCCACTCCCAGCGATGCTCGGGGGTTACTCCTAGTGCTGCCCTCAGGAATTACTCCTGGTGGTGTTTGGGGGGCCATATGGGATGCGGGGATCAAACCCGGGTTGGCCACCTGCTAGGCAAACTCCCTACCCACTGTGCTATCACTCCAGCCCTGCCCACGTGTGTTTCAGGAGTCTGGCAGGAAGATAGACTCTGTCGGGTCTCACGTCTGGGTCTGCGTGCACCAGTGGGCGGCTCTGCAGCAGGGGGGTGTCTCAACTGACCTGTGGCATTGCAGTATCCTCTGAGATACACGTGTCATCAGAGAGGTGGACAGGAGGGACACAGAGGCACTCGACTCCATCCTGACGCAGCTCAGGGCGCGCTAGGCAGGCTGCCCTCTGCGCGTCTCCTTCTTGGGGTGCAGACTGTTGGGTGGGCCCTGCACTCAGCGCCCTGGGGACCCCATTCTCATCAGCAGCCTTGGCACCTCCCCTGGGCAGAGTGGACCCTAGGGGAATAAGAAGGGAACAGACACACAGCCCTGCCTTGGTAAGGGGTGGAGGTGAGGGGGGGTGGTTCCTGACTAGGAAAATGGGCCAGAAGTGGCAGAATGAGGGGGATGGGATGGAGTCACGTGCCATAGGAGGAAAAGCTGAGCAGAAAGGGAGGGACCGGGAGGGGGATCATAGTCAGTTTTGATGAGTGTCCAAGGCATGTACCCCCACAGCGAGATCTGAATAAAACCTTCCTCAAGGGAGCTTTGTGCCAGGGGAAGTGCTCCCAGTTGAAGGGACAGTTCTGAGAGATGGTCACTGGCCCGCAGCCTGTTCTGGAGCCTGGAGCCGAGGGAGGGTCTGTAGCCGCTGGGGCGGGGACCCTCCCGTTGGGGCTGGGGACCAGCACCACTTAGCTGAGAGTGTCGGTACGAGTCCTGTGGTGCCTGGCCCGTTAGCAAGTGGTTGAACACCAGATGCAAGAGTTTCTGAGCAAATGCCAAGTTAGAACGGGCAACTGGGGGAGACAGAGGCAGGAGGGGCCAAAATGACCCACAAACATTTCTTTTCCTGTGGCTTTCAACCGAGTGGAAACAGGGCTGGGGGCTGGTGTCACACAGAACAGTCGTACTTCTAAAATAACGTGGGAGCAAACGCCATGGGCCTGATCAGAGGTGTCTTTGCTGGCCGGGGGCACGGTGGGCAGCACCCAATCTTCAGCCAGGGTGTTGCTGAGTCTCCACCTTCCCGATCACCAAACACTTACTTCTGGGAGTTCTTCCACTGGGAAAATGATCCACCAGAAGCAGAAGCAACTCTGGTCAGAAAGGGAGTCTGGGCAGAAGACGGGCCTGGCAGGCGTTTATCGTTTGCCAAGGCGTCAAAAATCAGATGGGCTGGCCACGTAATGAGATTTAAAGACAACCGCTGGACTAGAGCTGTCACTGACTGGATTCCACGGGATGTCAAAAGACCGCGTGGCCGCCCACCTACCAGATGGTCGGACTTCTTCGTCAAGATCATGAACGATCGGTTTGAGGCCCTTCATGTTCCCGGAGCGAACAGATGCCATTGGGCTACACTAGCACGCGACAGGGACGAATGGAGACGTTACTGGCGCCCGCTCGAGCAAATTGACGGCTAACGGGAAGTTAAGTGATTAAGTGAGGGTTTTCTGAGACTTTCATCAGGACACTCATTTTCGTCCCAAGGCCAGCGGGCGTGGCTGAATGTGGCGTTTGTCGCAAGTCCTCATACAAGGACGCCTTCGAATCAAAGACCTTCTTTGGTGGTTGTTTTGTGCCACACCCGGCAATGTTTGGGCTTCCCCCTGGCTCTGTGCTCACGGGTCGTGGTGAGGGGGACCATATGCCGTGGGAATGGAACCTGAGCTTGTGCTTAGTAGACGCCTCACCTCCCGTAGGTCTCTCTGACCCTGGCTACATTTTTGTATTCAACCCAAACCAGTGCTACGGAGAAGCAAGTGTCCTTAAGAAAGGCGTGTGAGGGGGCTGGGGACAGCACGAGAGGTAACACGCTTGGCTTGCAGGCAGCGGACCCCATTCCCACCTCCGTGGCACCACGTAGGTCCCCTCGGCATCACTGGGGTCAACTTCCGAGCACAGAGCCGGGAGTAAACCCTGCACACAGCTGGGCGCCTCCCCTCCAAGAAAGCTGAACAAATAAACAACATTCCAAGCTGCGGCTTCAGAGAGCCTGTGGGGTCTTTCACACAATGGCAATCTGTCCAGCGCACCTGGCCGGGAA